>NW_011934258.1:56216-128772 GCF_000733215.1 Auxenochlorella protothecoides
GCCGCGGTGGCCGCGCGCGCCGCCGCCTGGCGTGGCCCCGGCCCGCGGGAGGAGGCCGAGGTGTCCGCCTGGCTGCGGCGGCACGGCGCCGGCGCCGCGCTGGGTCTCTCGCCGGGCCAGGCGGCGGCGGTGCGCGCGGCGGCCTCCGCGCCGCTGGCCGTGCTCACCGGCGGCCCCGGCTGCGGCAAGACGCACGCCCTGGCCGCCGTGGTCCGGCTCTGGCGCGCGCAGGGCAAGCGTGTGCGCGTGTGCGCGCCCACGGGCCGCGCAGCGCAGCGCATGGGCAGCGTGGCCGGCGTGGCGCCCTGCACAGTGCATCGCCTGCTGCGCTACGTGCCGCGCAGGCAGCGCAGCGCAGCGCGCGAGGCGGGCGCGCCGGCCGGCGACCCCGGGGCCGGGCGCGACCCCGCCGACGACCTGGGCGAGCGCGGCAGGTTCGAGCACTGCGCGGCTAAGCCGCTGGCGGCCGACGCCGTGCTGGTGGACGAGGCCTCCATGCTCAGTCTGCCCCTGGCCGCGGCGCTGATGCAGGCGCTGCCGCCCACCTGCCAGCTGGTGCTGGTGGGCGACGTCGACCAGCTGCCCAGCATAGGTGATGGTGTGGGGTGTGGGTAGGGTGGGAGGGGATGAGTGTGGGGAGAAAGAGGTTGTCAGTGGCGTCTACCTCTGGGCTGGCACCCCCCTGCCATTCCACGGGGCCATGGCCTCGGTCCACGGCAGCGCTTGGCCCTGCGAATTCTCACCCTCAGCCAGACCTTGTTCACTTTTGAACATCAGAACCCCCATCCCCCATCAGCTTCCTGTTGACCTAACCCCCCACCACACCCACACCTCCCCGAACCACTCCTGCAGGTCCCGGCACGGTGCTCAACTGCATCCTCACCTCGGGCCTGGTCCCCGTGACCGACCTGCGCCAGGTCTTCCGCCAGGCCGCCACCTCGGCCATCGTGGGCGCGGCGCTGGCGGTCCAGGCCGGCGTGGCGCCGCGCCTGCCGGCGCTGGCGCGGCCGGGGGACGTGATCGCCGCCGCTGGTGGCTCCGCTGCCCTGCTCCTGCCCGTGCCGCGGGCGGGGGACCTGGTGGCGGCTGCGCGCGACGTCGTGGCGGCGCTGACGCGGCGCGGCGCCGACCGCTCCGAGCCGGCCTGGGCGTCGGGCGACGTGCAGGTCATCAGTCCCATGCGTGCGGGGCCGGTCGGCACGGGGGCGCTCAACCCCGTGCTGCAGGGCCTGCTGAATCCGGGGGGTCCCGATGCTGTCGGCGGCGGGAGCGGGGCAGCACAGAGCCACGGCCTGCGCCCGGGGGACCGGGTCATGCAACTGGTCAACGACTATGACCGGGAGGTCTTCAACGGCGACCAGGGCACGGTGAGGGGGGTTTGGTTGTTGTGCGTGGGGGGGAGGGGGGGAGATGCAAGGTGCTTCGTGACAAAGCGTGCCTGTCCCAGGGCCCTTGCTGCCGACCCATGCGCTGGCGCGCGGCACCACGGCCCCTTGCGCCAACTCACGCATGCCATGTCCTCCACGAAGGTGGTGTCCTGGGACCCCGCCGGCAAGGTGGTCAAGGTGCAGTTTCCTCACCTGGTGGAGGCGGCGGCCGCCGAGAGGGCGGAAGCACCGGCGTCGTTCGCCGCTCGAGCGGGTGCCAACCCCGCCCCCGACGGCGTCTGCTCGTACCAGGTCAGGATTTGTTTCGGGATGGTAACGTTGGGTGGCTTTTCCTTTGCTTGAGCAGGCCATGGGCTGCATATGCATTTGTAGGCCGTCATGGATGAGGGATTTGGGCCCAGCACTGGAAATAGAGGCGTGGCTGTAGCTGGACCCGGTCGGCACTGGTGCACTGGGCCCCCTTCCCCCTTCCCCCACACAATCACACCCCCCCGCCCTTTCCACCCCGCGCAGGGCTCCGAGGCGGGCGCGCTGGGCCTGGCCTACGCCATCACGGTGCACAAAGCTCAGGGTGGGGAGGCGCCCTGCGTGGTGCTGGTGCTGGCGCCAGGTCACGGCCGCATGCTGGACCGCCGGCTGGTGTACACGGGTGCGAGTTGGGGGGTGGGGGGGGTGGGGGGTGGGTGCGGGTCGATGGTGGAGGGTTGCTGGGCGTCGGTAGAGCGAGCGTAGTGTGTGTGGGGCTGTCCTGGGATTCGCTGATCAGCGCTGTATGCCTGGCCGCATCCTCCAGGTCGACACTCTTCCTGGGCGGGACCCTCCCCCGCACATCCCTCCCGCCTCAAACACAGCCCTGACGCGCGCCAAGAAGCTGCTGGTGGTGGTCCAGGCGAGCAGGCCGGGGGAGCCCTCGCCGCTGGAGCTGGCGGTGCAGCGGCGCGAGGTTGGCACGCGCCACTCAGGCCTGGGCGACAGGCTGGCGGCGCTGGGGGGCGATGCCAGGCGGCACACTCCCGACGTGCACCATGGCGGGCGGAGTCTTGAAATTGAAGCTCTCGCTGAGGGAAAGGCGGGCGATGGTAGAGGACATGGGCCAGAATCCCCCAGCCGGGATTGCCAGCCCCTGGGCCTGGATCCCGTGCAAGAACGGCCCGGCACTGAGGAGCGGCCGCCCTTCTGAGCCGGTGCTCGGCAGGTGTGCCGAGCGCGAGGGCGGGAGAGTCGCTGCGCAGATCTCTTTGACGAGAGGAATCTGTGGCAAGCCGCAGGGGTTCCTCTGAGAAAGGTGAGGTGCGGGGTGTGATGCGAGGGAGGAGGTGGGTCTGCGTTCACCTGGCCACGCCCTGCGGACCCCTCGGTTTGTCAATCTTCATGGCTGGGGGGTTCACAGGCTCCCAGCCCGCCCGGCACGCAGGCGCCGGCTGCTGTGGATCGGCGCCTACTGGCACTGGAACAGGCCGGCCAAAGGCGTGGACCCACCTCCACCCCGCACAAG
This sequence comes from Auxenochlorella protothecoides, assembly GCF_000733215.1. Classification (NCBI taxonomy): domain Eukaryota; kingdom Viridiplantae; phylum Chlorophyta; class Trebouxiophyceae; order Chlorellales; family Chlorellaceae; genus Auxenochlorella; species Auxenochlorella protothecoides. Next base: position 59,100 of record NW_011934258.1, read on the forward strand.
GCGATCGCATGTGCTGATCCCCCGCCGCACCACACTCCCAGGCCCGCTCGGCCTTGGGACGGCCACACAAAGATTTGTACACCTGCTGCATGACCAGGGCGACAGCGGCGCGCTGCCAGCAGGGATGTGGGCCCGGCACCCACTCAGCCACCTCTACATGGCGCAGCGGAGCGCCTCCAGCAGCGTTGGCGCCAAGGCCCCGGGCAGCGCCTCAACGTCGGCCTTGCGCCCCGCGGCCAGCATGGCGTCCAGCTCGGCGGCCCAGTGAGGAGCGGGACCCCTCAGCCGCTCCCTCAACCCCTGGGCCACCCGAAGGTCGCGCTGCGTCAGCGCCTGGGGCAAGTGGGACGGGGTGACAAGCTTGTGAGCCACTGGTCTCTGAAGCCGGCCACAGTCCTGCCAGAATGTGGCACAATGTCCCTCACTACACCCCTGGCGGCACCCTGGGGGAGTCAGTCAAGCCAGCCCGCTTCCCCCCCGGCCCACCTGCATGTGCTGCCCATCTGTCTGCAACCAGCTGGCGTGTACACCGGCCCAGCGCAGCCCGGGGAGCGTGAAGCGGGGGGATTCGAGCGCCATGGCGGCAGATCCAAAGCGGTACCTGACAACAAGAGGACGACGGGTTGGGGAATCAATCACAGGACTCGGCAGTCTGCACCACAATGCAGGACAGCTTGGTCACACAAGACAGCCCCTCCAATGCCTCTGCTGGTTGGAAAGAGGGGCACACCACAATCTCACAGGCTCAGGATGGCCAACCCATCCGGGTTCCAGTCCACCAGTCCGAAAAGCGGCAGGCGGGGAAACGACTTGCTCACGTGCGACAAGAAGGCTCTGTCGGAGGGGCAAGGTGAGGGCCAGTGGCCCGCTGCAGCTGATCACAGAGCCTCAGAGCCTGGCAGACATGCATGGCCACATGCAGGGTGGAGGCTCAGGCACAGAGCTCCCGTGCAGGAATGCTGGAGGCACCAGGCATCTCGTGACAGACTGGGATCGGGTGGAGGACTCTGTGCATCCCCGCATACACCATGGTCATCCTCAGATCCCCACAGCCCCCGAGCACCTGGTGGCAAGGTCCGGCATCCCTCTCGCAGTGACCAGGATGCATGGACACTCTTCCCACAGCTGAGCTCGGGTGAGGGCCTGCACGGGGATGGAGGGGAGGAACTCGACAGTCCTAAGCGACGTTCAAGGACAGGGGAGGTATAGCGCGCCACCAATACATAAGATATCAGACTGCTGCAGGAGGGTGGCTCGAAGCGGCATGGCAGGGGTCCAAAAGTTCATACCAGCAATCCTGGGCCTGACCTGAAACACGGTTTCCTTCTCAATCACGAGGACAAAAGCGGCACCTGCGGACTGCAGCACAAAGCGCTGCAGCCCTTCGACATCTCCCGGCAGTGCAAATGCCTCTTGGGTGCAGTCCACCTCCCGACCTGAGACCAGGGAGAGGCGGTGGGTCGGATTGTTTAGCATGGCGGGCCCAGACTCATTTCTGAGTCAGCTTGCATAGTTGCCTTGTACTCCGGGCCCCCCAGCGTTGACCACCGACACCTCATACCCCTGGTGTGCAGAGTGATGCTCCCGGACACCAGGCCCTTGCCGCTGGACAGCACGCCCAGGGCGTTGCGGGGCACATTCAGCAGACTGACGCAGTCCAGCAAGCTACAGGACACATCTCGCTGGCAGCGAACCAGTTCCTGTGCTTTGAGCCTGTAGTACACTTCCCGCTGATTGACGGGTACCCCTGCAGCAAGGGGTGTGGATGGCTGAGGGACAGCTTCGGCAGTACATGTGCAATGCAGATTACCATGTCGAGCAAAACCAGCGACACAGGATCACAGCCCTTGGATCCGCCCAGGGCACAACCATCTCACCCTGGACAAGCGCCGCTTTGCATTCCCGCAGCACAGCGAAAATGCGAGCAAAGTGCTCTGCACTCTCCGGGTGGCTCCCAATCAGCGAGCGCCGAGTCAAGGTCTTGGAGGATGTGTGCTGCATGCATGAAGTATCTCGGTCATGACGGTGCACATGGCCAGTTAACAATGTGCCAAGTCTCGGGCGATGCGATTCATGAGCAAATTCTCCCACCGCTTCCTGCACACCACATTTATGTCAGGGAGCTCGTGGGAGGCAATCTTCTCCAAAATCCATCGGAGGAGACCATTCACCCTCTGCACCACCTCCGCGGCATCGACATGAAGATCCAGCGTGCAGCCATGGACGTTCATCTCGGCCACAGTATCCATTAGGTGCTTTCGTGTAATCAGATTTACAATTCAATGCGATTTCCCCCCTTCACTTCTGAGCTCGAGGCGAAGCTCACGGATGCAAAGAATTAGTACTTACCACGTGATAATTTACGTTGTTATTACGTTAGGAGTACGTTGGAATTAGAGGGCGACGTGGCTCCCTTCAAAATGTTTCCATTGGGGTCTTTCAACACATTTTATATCACACCATTTTCACAAACATTCCCTGGAGCATAGCAAGATCTAGATCCCCACTGTCAAACATGTCACTCGCGCTCGTTCCCCAGCACGGTTACGTGCTCGGCACGTTGGTCGGCGGTGTCCTCGTGCAGGTGCTCTGACTTGTGCCCAAAGTGTGGACAAAACCCATACATCAATCGAGAACTGTGGCTTTTCAATTGCTTCATCAAGGCCAGCTTTGCTGATTGACGCTGCTCATTTCCAACTTACGCACGCAGAATGTGTGGATGGCGATCCAGGTGGGCATGGCACGCCGCAAGTACAAGGTGTGCTACCCCACCATGTATGCCAAGGAGGACACTCCCGACGCCAAGACCTTCAACTGTGTCCAGGTGTGCGCTGGGTTAGGCAATTCGAGGCTCCGGGTTGGCCTTTGTTCAAGAGAAGGCTCCTGGTTCTTGCCCCTGCATAGTAGACCTCCTGGCGCCCTCACCTCGCCAATGCTCCACTCACTCATCTCGCAGAGGGCACACCAGAACACGCTGGAGATGATCTCCACCTTCAACACCCTGCTCATCGTGGCTGGCGCCAGGGTGAGTGGTGGCAGCAACCTGATCTCAAGGTCGATGGGAAACGTCCTCTGTCGTTCAGCAGTGCATGCTGTTGCTCCTTGGCCCGCTGTCCACCTGTAGATCTCATCTCCCACATCTGCAGTACCCCATTGCCGCCTCCGTGGCGGGCCTGGTGTACATCGTGGGCCGCATCGTCTTCTTCAAGGGCTACAGCACGGGCAAGGCCGACAACCGCCGCCGCGGAGGTGAGGCCTGCAGGGGCGCGTGACCTGGGTGGGGAGAACAGTGTCTTGGATACCTCGACTGAAGCCGGCCTCTGCGGCATGTCTCCCACACCCAAGCTAGCGGCGGCCTGTGGCGCCGGTGTGCATACCGCTCTCTGCCCCTGTATCCCGACCTGTGTGCATCAAGCCCACGGGACTCACAACTCCCCCGGAGCTCCACCCGCCGCAGCCTTCAACGCCTTTGGCCTGCTGGCGCTCATTGGCATGGTGGGCAGGTGGGGCATCGAGCTGGCCACCAGCCGCTGAGCTCGCCGATGGAGCAATCTGGCGCACATCGTGCGGCCACGACTCCTTTTGAAGCTGAATGAGGCGCTGCCGAGCCACTCCAGCTGTACGAACGACTCCCCGCACCCCGCCGGCGACTATTTGTCTTGGTGCCACGAATGCAACTCCCCGCTCCCCTGCTGGACCCGAGTTTTCCCCGTTGCAAGCTCTGTACTGCCAGCCCTTGAGTACTGGATGGGACAGCCGGGCCAGCAGGAGGCATGCTAGGCCGGTGCACTTACTTTGGAAGGGAGTGGGTATGCACATCATCGGGCGGCCGCCCTGGCTAGGGCGTCGCCCCCTTGGCCCGGACCAGCAGGACGACGCCAGCCACGATGGCAGCGTCGGCCGCGGCCATCGCCCGGCGCGGGCCCCGCCCCGGCAGCTCCCCGAACGCTACCACGCCCCACACCGCCGCCACCGCGATGCCCAGGCCCTGCATGATGGGGTAGGCCAGGGCCAGTCCCACGCGCGGGTCGGCGGCCGCGGCAGCCGCGGCGGCGTTGCCCACGCCCCACACCGTCCCCGCCACCACCCCCGGCCAGATGGCCGCGGGGCTCTGCGCCTTGACAAACATGTCGGCGGGGCGGGTGCGGGCCAGGGTGACCAGGGGGGCGGCCAGCAGCACGCCCATGCCCATGCTGGGCATGTAGGCCAGGCCCTGGCAGGCGCGGGGCAGGTGCGACATGGGCGCCAGCACCAGCCCGCCAACCAGCCCCGCGGCCACGGCGGCCAGCGCGCCGGCGGCGCGGGGGAGCGGCGCTGCGGGCTCTGCGGCCCCCCCCAGGCTGGCCTCCGACTTGGTGGAATCGGCCGCGTCATCGCTGGCGGCGGCGCCGGGGGAGAGGAGGGGCTCGTGAGCCAGCGGCCCGGCGCCGGGGGAGAGGAGGGGCTCGTGAGCCAGCGGCCCGGCGCCCGCCTCCTCGTCGCCGTGGCACCTGCTGCCGACGGGCAGCACCGGCACGGAGGCCTGCGCCGCGCACACCCCGACCATGCCCGCCAGGAGCAGCAGCACCGCGGCCACGGCCAGGGCCGGGCTGCGCAGGCGGTCGCCGGCGCCCAGCAGGGCCCAGGCCAGGGAGGCGAGGACGGCGGTGGCGCTCCACACCGCGCAGGCGGCGGCCAGGCCCAGGGATCGGATGGCGGGAAAAGTGGCCACGTTGGAGGCCATGAACATGGCGCCGGACAGCAGGCCCCAGGGGGTGAAGGTCCGGTGCACGGGCAAGGCCAGGACCAGGAGGCCCGCGAGGCCCGCGCCCTCCGCCATCCAGTGCCCGTGGACGTGGGGCGGGATCTGCGGTCGATGTGGCGCGGATGTTGGGTGTGATGGCGTGCATGCACTGAGTGAGAACCCCTCGACACGGGAGACACGCGCGCCCCAGGCCGGCCCACGAAGCGCACCTCCGCGTCTTGAACCACCCGCAGCTTGGACATCGACCCGAAGCTGCCATTACAAATTCCAGATAGTATGGCCAACGATACTCCCAGCAGGGCTGCCATGGAGCTGGGCGAGCTCGCTGGCTACATCCGCTCGGGAGGAGGGGAGCGCAGCTTCCAGTCCCTCGAGCCGGCTTCAAGGTTCCCGAGCCAGCTACGTCTCACCCTTCCTATCCCAATTTCATTACATTGCAGATTTGCTTTCGCTGAGTTGCGATGTGGGGCGGATGTCTTTCCGCCCAGATCGGCGCATGCACAATATCTCGGTGCTGGGGGTGCTGCGCCTGAATGCTGCATGTATGAGATCCGGAGTGGCCTTTCGGACTATGCAAGGCACTGGAGTTGAGCGACCAGCAGCCTACGGGGAAGTAGCCTGAGATTGTACACAAAAGTTTCAGGTCTGAGCACCCAGATGAATGCCGCGCTGCGAGGCCTGCGCACAGATGTCGCCCTCGGTATCTGGAAGGTGCTGCGGAGAGGGATGGGAGGGGGGGTCCTGGCATGCACGACCATGCGCCAGCATGTCCAATACTCAAATAAGTACATCTACCGTTTACTCCCAGAGGGAGCTGCCCCGTGTCTATCCGGCAAGGATCCAGCATCATCGACATGGCATGCTCTTCCACGCCAGCCGGTGTTATGCTGGCAAGGGAACCGAGCCAAGCTGGGCCGAGATCGCTCAAGCAGGAGTGTCACTCGTCACAGACACGGCCTCCAAGGTGGGCAATACCCTCAAGAAGGCAGCCTCGAGTCTCCTGCCGGGATCGCATGACCGATCAGAGAGGCAGACCCCGGGGAGACCAGATCCTTCAGGTGACTTTGGCACCAAGGGACTGTGTGCCTGGCACGCTGCTTCGATGCCACAGAGCGGGCTTTGGTGGGGCATACTATTGTGTTATGGAAGCGAATTAGCAAGGGACCCTGATTGAAGAAGCTGTGGGCCACTCTGTTTGTGAGATCCTCTCTTTTGATCTGCGACGTGCTGCTTGGCCTCACTCACCCACCCACAACCCCACATAACCACACCATCCAACCCTCACCCTCACGCTCCAGACATGGGGAGGCAGCTATTTGGCGGCAGCATCATGGGCAGGATGCTGGGGGGGCTAGTCAGCTCCGCGCTCTCCTCGGTGGCAGAGCAGATGGCGCAGGCCTCGGAGGCTGCAGCCGCCACGCAGGAACGCAGCGCGCGCCTGGTGCAGTCCAGCGCCGAGCTGCGGCGCCTGTTGGGCGGCCCGGCCACCCTGCTGGGCCCCATCAGCCAGGCCTCCACCAGCACCAGCATCAACGGCGTGCGGCGCCAGAGGATCATCCTCACCATGCCCGTGGCGGATGCCGGGGGGCGCATCGTGGGCGAGGCGCTCGCCGAGCGCGAGCTGGGGGAGGGGCCTCGGGACCAGGCTGGGCCACTGGAGCTCACCGTGCGGCTGAGCTCGGGAAAGATCGTGCGCCTGGATGACAGCTCGGTGCCGCCGGCGACCATCGACGTGGAGTGGAAGCGGGTGGACTGACCCACCGTGGAGGTGGTGTGGGTTGTACGACACCTTGCTGCACGGCGCGGCTGCCATTCGTCAACAATCGCCGCCTGCGGTGCGTTCATGTACTTTGAGTCTATTTAATTTCGACATTGTGCCAATCGTTGGAGACTGGAAGGCCGGACGCTCGCGCTGCTGCACCGCAACATGAGGCCAGAAGGCTGGGCAGCCCCACCCCCCACTCATCCCCAGCAATCGGCGCGCCCTGAGGTGCGCGCGCGAGAGTCAAGAGGAGGGCACCCGATACGCCCGTGCATGGCACTCTTGACCAGCTCGAGCATACCAGACACGCTTGAAACGTTGCCAAAAGGGTGTTTCGCCATCCTACTCGCCACGACCCGCTCGCTCGCAGTTGCCCCCTGGCCCCTCTGCACCGCGCGGACACCGCCTCCCCAGCCTCTGGCCCCTCGCTGGGCGTCGACTAGGCGGCATGAGGACGAAGAAGTCCAGTAAAAAGGGGAAGAAGAAGTCTGCATCCGCCAAGGTGGATGGAGGCGGGGGCCCTTCATGCATGCCATGGTGTGCAGCGTGCCCTGCCAGCGTTCATCGCCCTGCTCCCCGCCCCACGCAGGCCTCGGCCGGGCCCGCCGTCCCCACAAAGCCCGAGGTATGCATGGGGGAGAGCATTTGATTCTCATACGAGTTCTGTGGCTGGGACTCTGGCCGGGGAATGGACCGGCTTCCCTCACCATCCTGTCCCCAACCCCTGCCCACCCACCCATGCTCACTCCAGGTATGGATGCCCGGCGTGCCCGGCGCCGAGCCTGACGAGGAGGGGCTGGACTACGACCCCACCGCCTACACCTGCCTGACCACGCTGAGCCTGGGCTGGCCCTGCCTCAGCTTCGACATGCTTCCCGACGCGCTGGGCGACCAGCGCACCGCCTTCCCCCACACGCTGTCCTTTGTGGCGGGGTGGGTGGGGCGCCCGGCCGCCCGCCTGAACAGCCTGTCAGTGTGCTGCGTGACCAACCTCACCGCCCTGCGCCACGGCAAGGTGCGCTGCGCTGGACCCCGAGGGCGGCCGGCCGGCCGCCTTGCTCATCCGTGGGCCGCCTGAACTCCCGCGCCTCCGGCGCTCCTTGCCTCCTGGTGCATCGACCGACCCACCCTCGTCCCCTCCGAGCGCATCCAACCCCCCTTTCCTTTTCACTCACGTCGCCCCTCCACCCCCACAATGAACCTCAATGCCTGTAGGACCCGTTGGACGACTCCGACTCGGACAGCTCCAGCTCCGAGGACGAGGACGCCGACGGCCGCCCCGCCCCCGGCCCGGGGTCATCCGCCTCCGCGCCCGTGCTGCACATCCGGCGCGTGGCGCACGCCGGCGCGGTCAACCGCGTGCGCGCCATGCCCCAGTCCCCCGCCCTGGTGGCGGCCTGGTCCGAGGCCGGGAGCGTGGGCGTGTGGGACCTGGGCGCGCCGCTGGAAGAGGCGCGCGCCGAGCCCTCGCCCGACGCGTCGCGGTCGGAGCGCCTGGCGCGGATCGCGCCGCGCAGCGTGCATGGCGCGGGCGCCGAGGGGTATGCGCTGGACTGGTCGCGCCTGGCGGCGGGGCGCCTGGCCGCGGGCGACCGCCGCGCTGCCATCCACGTCTGGGAGCCCGCGCCGGCGGGGAAGTGGGCGGTGGGCGCGGCGTACCGAGGGCACCAGGGACCGGTGGAGGACCTGCAGTGGTCGCCCACTGAGGACACCGTGTTTGCCAGCGCGGGGGCGGACCAGACGCTGCGTATCTGGGACACGCGGGAGAAGGTACTTTTGGAAGGGGGGGGCCCTTGAGAGTGGGGAAGGGGGGAATGGGAGGGGCCCTGGGGCAAGGTGGGTGTGGGCTGGTTCCTGGAGGGTGAGGCCGGTAGACTGCTATATGGCAGTCGCTGGGCCAGCGTTTGGCAGTTTGCACCTTGCGGCCCTCCTGCAGGAACCCCTCCACCCCCCCCTCCCACCCATTGCTCCACCCACAAACACTGCACACAGACGAAGCCGATGCTGACGGTGGCGGCGCACGAGGCGGAGGTCAACGTCGCCGCGTGGAGTGCCAGCACGGCCTACATGCTGGCCTCGGGCGGCGACGACGGCCTGCTGCGCGTCTGGGACCTGCGCGCCTTTGCCTCGGGGCAGTACGTCGCGTCCCTGAAGTACCACAGGTGAGGGGGAAGGGCGCGGGGACGTGCAGCAGAGGTGTTGAGAGCGGGGTTTGCAGGCGGTGCAGAGCAGCACTGTCAGCCTGCAGGGCCCCTCGTGGGAGGGGCCATGAGCACCAGTCCAGTCGTGCGGCGCTCTGTGCTGCCCAGTCCCATGCTGCAGCTCAGGCGGCATGCACCTCACGACCATCATTCTTCCAAGCAAGCCCTGGTCCACCTCTCCCCCCTCGCAACCTCACTCTCCGGCCCCCTGTACAGCGCGCCCATCACATCCCTGGAGTGGTCGCCGCACGAGTCCTCCATGCTGCTCTCCACCGGCGAGGACGGCCAGACCGCGGTGTGGGATCTGGCCCTGGAGCGGGACCCGGAGGAGGAGGCGGCGCTGGCACCGGAGACGAACGCCGCGGTGCCCGACGAGCTGCCACCGCAGCTGCTCTTCGTGCATGCCGGGCAGCGAGACGTGAAGGAGGGGCACTGGCACGCCCAGATCCCGGGCCTCATGGTCACCACGGCCGCCGACGGCTTCAACCTGTTCAAGCCCGCCAATGTGTGAGGCACTGGCGGGCGGCGCCGAATGCAGCCGGCACGTTCGCTGCTGCCCCACCACAATGCTGCGTGGAGCCGTCTGCTGTTACCCTCACATCTCCCTCATCCTGCCGACTGTACGGTCTGAGCCTCATCACACGCTCTGCTCTCATGCATCAGGAACCAGAATCCCGGAAACAGTGTCTCGTCGTCGAGGTGCCAAGCTGCTGGCACGGCGGCGCACTCAGGCGGGGGGCAGAGTGTCAAGAAGGCCCTTGATCCGCTGGACTCCGGCATGCAGGGCGGAGCTCGCCTGGTCGATGCTGATGTAGTCTGGGATGTCGCTGGGGTCCGAGGTCGGCGGGTCTGCTTGGGTGGGGTGGGGCAGCCTCTTGCGTTATATTCCCCGCAAACAAGAAAGGGCCACAATCAGTGTATTCCTGTTGGAGGTCCAAGCGTGCAGGCATGCATCACAACCAGGCCGCGCCATACCGATCGACAGCCGCCCACCTGAGGAGGGCTTGGCAGTGGAGAAAGCCATGAGGAGGTCCAGCAGGCTGCTCGCATTGCTGGCGAGCGCGTGCAGCGAGAGGGCCCTGCCCCCGGCCCGAGCACCGAAGAAGCGCTCCAGTGACTTCACCTCGGCCTCAAGTGCTCGCGGGATGATGTGCCTGGGCGGTGCGGACAGGGAGCATGGGGTGGCGATGGGATGGCCGCACAACATCCCGTGGAGGCTGGAGCTGCAGGGTAGCCCACATTGCCGGGTACTGAACGGTATCAACAAGCCCCCCCTCTTTCACTTCGCAGCTCTCGACGTGGGCCTACGCACCAGTAGGTCGACCTGTGGGAGGAAAGGATGCGCAGGGTGCTGCTGGCATCCCAGGGCGGCCGATCCTCCTCCTTCAGTGTCTCCAGCCACAGGTCGCCCACATCCTGAAGGGGTTTGGTGACAACGTTAGTCATTGCTGGAGAGGTGAGGGGAGAGGTGTGGCAGCACCTGCTCATCCGGCGTCAAGGCACGTTGAAACAAGTGTCTGATGCTGTGGCATTCGCCAAATCTAAGCTGGCACCAAACCCACTCCGCACCCCCCATGCCCAGCACCCCATCGTCCCACCAGCTGGCGATAGTGCTGGACGGCAGGCTGGAGGTTCTCAACCACCGCCGCCTCCATCTCGCAGACCATGTCGGCCAGGGACTCGGCACTGACTTCATGTGCCGGAGGGAGCATTGCGGGCGCCCTGCCGGGAATCTGCGCGGGTGCATCCTGCGGCCTCACACCTCCTGCGACCAAACCATGGTGGCCACTGGCTCCGTCGCGCCCCAGCCCCACTTATGAAGCCTGCGCAGGGGCTGCGGGGGTCGCCTCGCCACCGATGCGCTCCCGATGCATCGCCTGCAGCAGCATGTTGAGCTGCCTCAGCTGCGCCTGCTTCTGCGCCTCGACGGCGGCAGCCGGCGGCGGCTGGCCGGCGCGGCGAAGCCCCTCTGCGTGCGCCAGCGCCTGCGCCTGCTGCGACAACAGGGAGGCGTGGCCCCCTAACCCATGCTGCGCGGCGCTGGCCGCCGCGCCCGACGGCGACTCGTCGTCGTCCGCCCAGCTGAAGCCCGCGGACCCGCGCAGCGCCTCCCAGCCCAGGGAGATCGGGGCGGGGGGGCCGTGCTGCGTGGGCGCGGGCGCCCCGCCGAGGAAAAACGGGGCCGTCCCCGGCCCCGCTGCCGGAGGCGCCGGTCCCATGCTGTGGTGCCGGGGCCCTGGCTGCAGACGCTGCTGCTGCACGGCCTGCATGGTCAGCCGCAGACTCAGCTCCTGCTGCTCGCGCAGCGCCCGGGCGTGCGCCGACTCCAGCGCTCGGGAGGACAGCGTGGACTCGTGGCTCGCCAGCGACGGCGCACCTTGCCGCTGCGGGGGCGGGGCGGCATCGAACTGCATGCCCCGCTCCCTCTCCCCCTGCCGCTGCAGGCGCGCCAGCTTCTCCCTTTCCTGCTCGAGCGCCTCGGCAGCGGGGGCCGGCGGGCCATGCCCGTCGAGTACCTGTGGTGTCATCGTTGCACGGGGTCACGAGCAGCACAGGGAGTGAGTGGAGCCCAGGGGCTGTGCCTGTGGCGTCAGTGGGCCATCGTTGGCGGTCTGTTGGAGGGTCGACCTGATGGATTTTGACGGTGGCCCTCCGCGCCCCTCTCACGGTATGAGTGGCAGGCTGCCGCGAGGGATACTTGGAGGCCATTTTCCCCAGGGGTCCCCGGCACCACCTCGATTGCTGCCCCTCCCATACCTGGAGTAGAGCATGCCGACTCCGCGGGAAGCGTGTTGCGGTGAAGCAGAGGACGCCACTGACGCCTGCCCGCACCCCCAGGCCCACATCATTGCTCAGCAGCAAGACTCGAGCGTTCTCCTGGCAACTCTGGCAGGGCGCACAGAGGGGAGGGTTTGGGGTGGGAGGGAGGTCAGTGGGGAAGGAAGGGGATACCGAGAGCCCCTGCAAGACCAATGGACCCACAAATGTGGCACCCCAAAAGTCACAACCACCGGGATCGACGCCATGCCTGTGTGCACGAGCCCTGCATGCCTCTTCAGTCCCGAAGGCACGCACATTCAGGCCATAGCGCCGCCAGTGCCCCATCAGTCTCACCAACGACAGCTGGGATGCATAGTACAGGCAGCTCTGGATGATGGCGGTGTCGTTGCTGATGCTGTCCTTTGCGCCGGCCCCCGCCTCCCCCGCAGCCGCCATGGCCTGGGACAGTCAGGAGGTGGGGATACTGAAGGCGCTGGGATCGCCGATTGGCATGTGTGAGGGCATGCAGTGCTTTGTCGTGACTGCGAGCACCAGTTGTCTGCTCGTGTGCCTTCTGCGAGCATGCTGTGCTGCCACTTCCGCAGCACCTGCCACGCCTTGCCCCCCCGCCCTCTCTGGCCCCATCGACCAGCACCCTCCCAATTTCAGGCACGACATCCCCCTCTTACCCCTCCTCATCACTCACGGCGGCGTGCTCGGCCGCCGTCTGGCCCCGGATGCCGGCGTCCCGGGTCATGAGCAGCAGGCGCAGGCGCTGCAGCGCATGTGCCGCCGCCGCGGCCTTGCCCCCGTCGGGGCTGGACTTGAGCCGGTCCAGCTCGTTCAGCACGATCCAGGGCACCAGGGCCTGCACCTCCAGCGACCGCGACTCGCGGGCAGCCGAGGGCGGGTCGGCGGCGGCGGCCAGCGCTAGCAGCAGGCGCTCCAGGGTGGCGGGGTGCGAGATGAGCACGTTGGTGTCCACCACGATCAGCGCGCGGGCGGTGGCGCCGCCGCCAGCCGCGGGCGTGACGGGCAGGGCCTCCTCCAGCTCCATGGGCTCGGGGCCGGCGGCCGCGGCGGCCAGCTCCGGGAAGTCGGGCAGCAGGCGGCCGGCGGCCGGGGCGGCGCTCAGCACGCCCGCCGAGCGCTCCTTCTTCAGCTCAGCGGCCATGGACTCCCAGTCCATGGCCTCCTCCTCCGATGCGCCTGCCTCTGGGTTGCAAGGGTGCGATGGAGGAGGCGTGGTGAATGGAGTCGAGCATTCAGGGTGCGGAGCGGGTTCCAGGACATAATTACACACGATCGCAAAGCACACAGGTGCTGGCGACAAGATGAGGTATGAACCCAGGACCCCATCGCTCCACACTCGGCAGCACCTGCAGCCTGGCCCGCAACCATGCTGAGGGTCCACAGCGGGATCCAGCAGCGCAGGCCCGAGTGCTGCACGGGCATGGTCTCGCTGGGGAACGCCTTCTTCCCGGCCCAGATCACCATCTTGGACAGCGGGTAGGGACCGTGCTTCCTGCCCTGCAGTTGAGCGGGGACGGGGAATCATCAACAGAGAGAGTCGGGGGCTCGCCGATGTGCGGCACATTCTTGGAGAGCATCGTTGCCCGACCTGCAACACGCATGCCCTGCATCAGCCTCCCTGGTTGCGGCTGCACAGAGCACAAGTGCTTGCCCCCTCCAAGAGCCTCCAACAGTGAAACCCACCTTGTTATCGAGGTACTGCCACTGGCTCGCCTCCAGCGAGGTCTCGGCATTGGCGGTGTGGCTCAGCTGGAAGAGAATCACCTGGATGGCGGAGGCCGCAACGGCGCGCGTCTGGGCGTGCACCAGGACCTTCCTGCCCAGATGGTCGGCCAGGAAGCTGTCACGCAGCTGCAGCAGCATGAGGGAATCGTGATGTAGGTGTGACGGCTGGCATTGAGGAGGGGCACGAGGGGAACACCCTCACTGAATGGGTTGCGCAATCGACATCAGAGGAAGTATGGACCCCCTTGCTGGAGATTTGAGGACAGAGGACACCCACCCTGCACCAGCAATCCCCTTAGAGGTACCTGGAGCGTAGCGCCAGCGCATTTGCTGTGGGTGCCCAGTTTGCCAAACAAGATCTCGGCCTGGGGAGATGGCCGGAGGTAATCGGGGGCGGAATGAGATTCAAGTATTGCGATGCATCGGCACTCAACCCCCATCAAGCGCATCACAGTACATATAATGACACCATGATGCTTCTATACTGACATGATGTGGCTGCAGGGACACGACGGCTGCTGCCATCCTCTCCGGCCCCTGAATGATCTAGCCTTGCTTCCCTTTACTTAGCCCATCATATATTCACAGTGCATCCAATAGACATTTTTATTATTTATTCGAATCGTCTCTGCGATTGTCGTGTACAAGTCGCAGGATTTTTCTCGGAGATCGTGTACTGTACTGCTGCCAGACCCACGCCCACCTGAATCTGCAATGGTCGTGTGCTTTCATCTTACGGATGGACCATAGCATATCAAAGCAACACCCAAGCTTACTTTACATGCAAGTATAACCAAAGTACTTGACGTCATCAACGGTCAGCGAAAGGCCTTCAGGCCATATAGAGGCATTTCAGTTGGAGGAGCCCTGAGTGGATTGCCAAAGCTGGTACGTCAGTGAAACAGACGGGTGGGGGAAAGACGGACAAGAAAATCATGGACAGGGTGAACAGCTTCACACGAGATTCAAAAGCTATCGCCATATTTGCACGGCACCAGTGTCAGCTAGAAGCAAGAACCCCTTCCCCTCTCCAGCTCTGATGGAATCCCCCCGACTAAACGACCGTGATGGGCACAGGGCCAGAATGCTTTGCCAGGGAACTACCATCTCACCAATATTTTCAGAAAAGTACAACGTTGAAGCTGAGCAGGGCTCTCTTCCTTTCCTCAGGCATAATGCGCACATGCCAGTGTCTCGTTGGCAGTCCATGCCTGATGGCACCTTGGATGCCACTGGTCATCTGTGTGAGAAGAATTGCTGCCCACCTTCAGATTGGTAGCTCACAGTTTGGTTGAAGTGAAGATTCCGAGCCCACTAGACCCGGAATGGTTGTGAGACTCCCAGGTTGCAGCGCCCCTACTGAGATTGCTGAGTTACTGGAGGCTGTGAAGCAGGGACTGCTTGGGAATCTGCAAGGGCAGCCAACTGCATCAAGTTCTCTTGTAGGCGCTTGGAGTATCTGAGGGTGATGGATATCAGCACTGATCTGAGTTGTCCTGCAAGTGAGAAGAGCAGTATACCCTGCCATGCACATAATGTAACCACAGGGTCATCTGCATCCCCAGCATCCTGCCAGGAATGCAGCTACCCATCGTGCGTCAGACGCCTCGCCCACTCACTGAAGACACTCGTCCATCTTATTCAGGTTTTGGTTCTCCACCACAGCCTGGATCATCTTTGCATTCTCCTCGAGCATCTGTAGAGTGTGGACGAGCTCGGAATTAAGAGCGCTCATACGAGCAATTCTGCATCGTAATGCTTGTTTCACGTGGATTAGAAGCTTTACACCTACCTGCTGGATATCAGCGGTGGTCAGCGGGACAGCCGGTGCCGCTCCCGTTGTGGTCGGTGCCTGCATCGCCTAGGAAGCAACCCCAAATCCCGCCCAGAAACGCCGAGCAGCTCTTGGCAAGAACAAGTGTAAAAAGATTAACGTGTCGTGAGGTTGCACCTCGAGAAAGTGATTCTCTCCAATGGCACACCTTGTCTTGAACAGCTCGCACGATTTCGACGGGGAGGGCAGCACCCGTGATGTGCGTGCTGGGCTGCACCTTCGGCAGCGGCCAGTCGGCCTGTGGCACCTTTGCGGAGCAAGTGCGGGAAGTACCTTCACGAACAGATGTATACAATAATCACCTTCAGATAT
Organism: Auxenochlorella protothecoides; assembly: GCF_000733215.1. NCBI lineage: Eukaryota > Viridiplantae > Chlorophyta > Trebouxiophyceae > Chlorellales > Chlorellaceae > Auxenochlorella > Auxenochlorella protothecoides. The sequence goes on from NW_011934258.1 coordinate 74,471, forward strand.
AATATAGTTTACCACTCGAAGATGCGCATCAAGGGGCAGCGGAGCTCACTTTGCCAGTCTTGCGAGTAGGAAGGAGGTGGCTCGCTATCGGTGCATGCACACCCACCCCGTCTCAAGAGCCCCTATAATGGAGGGCTAGTGCTTCTGAGCCCCCAAAACAAGCCTTTCTAATATGGTGAAAGCCTATCTCCGGTACGAGCTGGCCAGCAGCTGGGGGGTGCTGGCCAGCAACTCGGACATTTGCTACACCCACGATGGAGCCCACCTCGTCACCGCTGCACTGGAAAATGTGAACATCTGGAATGTGAAGCGAGCGCTAGTGGTAGGCAGAGGGGGGTTGGCTGGGTGGAGGGTGGGTTGGGCCTTGCTCACGAAAGGCATGCATGGGGATGAGGCTCATCGCCTGGCGCACAGCCCTGTACTGGAGATGATGCATTGTTATCTCACCAGAAACCTGGCATTCACCCCGCCACACTCACTATGCCCCCAGGTCGAGACGCTCAAGGCGCCTGCCACCCAGTCTGGCAAGCCGGTCGGGGAGATCACCCGACTGGCTGCCTCCCCCGTCTCCGACCAGATCGCAGCGGGACACTCGGACGGCACGGTGCGCGTTTGGGTTGGGGGCAAATCATGGCGTGGCCGCCCATGCTGTGGTTCTGGCGACCTGGGTTATTAGTGATTATGAGTGAATGGCCTCCACGAGGCCCTCACCCAAGGCTGCTGCTCAGTCTCATCTACCCCCCCTTTGCAAACATTGGGCCCCACTCACCCCCCCCATCAATCCCTGCCCCTCACCACGGCCCTCCCAACATTCTGCAGGTCCGCGTCTGGTCGCTGAGCAGCGGCGAGCTGGAGGCCACCTTCTCCGGGCACCGCTCCGGCATCAGCGCGCTGCGCTTCAGCGCCGACGGCGCGCTGCTGGCCTCCGGCGCCCGCGACACCGATGTCGTGGTGTGGGACGTGGGCGCTGAGTCGGGGCTCTTCCGCCTGCGCGGGCACAGTGGGGAGATCACCGCTCTCGCCTTCCTCCCCGCCGCCGGTGCCCTGGTGTCGTCCTCTAAGGACGGGCTGGTGAAGGCCTGGGACCTGGGCACCCAGCACTGCTTCCAGACGCTGACGGGGCACCCGGGCGAGGTCTGGTCGCTGGCCGTGAGCGAGGACCAGAGGCGGCTGGTCACCGGGTCGACGGACGACCTGCTCCGCTGGTACGTGGTGGCGGAGACCGGCGGAGACGGGGGCGCCGCGGACGCGGGCGGGAGCGCCGCCGGCAGGGAGCTCCTCTCTCCACTGGGGACGGTGTCCCGCCGCGCGCCGGACCGCGTCGCCGCTCTTTCCTTTGGCGCTGACGGCGTGCTGCTGGCGCAGTCGGCGGGGCGCGGCGTGGACCTGTACCGCATGCGCGGCGAGGCGGAGGCCGCGCGGCACGCCAAGCGCCGCCGGCGCCGGCGCCGGGAAAAGAAGGGCAAGGCGGGGGCCAAGGGCGGGGAGGCGGGTGGTGCGGACGCACCCCCACCCGAGGACGCAGATGACAGCGATGAAGTCACGGCCCAGGATGAGCTGGAGGCACTGCCGGTGCTGCGCAGCAAGCACAAGGTGCGCGCGGCGGCGCTCGTCCCCGGCGCGCGGCGGGGCGGCACGCTGGGCCTGGTCCTGGCCCTGGCCAACAACTCGCTGGAGGTGTGGGAGTGCGCGGGGCGGGCGGGTGAGGATGCGGCGCCGCCCGCCCGACTGGCGCTGCTGGACGCCGGCGGTCACCGCGCCGACGTCCGGGCGCTGGCGCTGGCAGGGGACGACTCGGTGGCCGTGTCGGCCTCCACCGCCGGGGTCAAAGTCTGGAACCCACGCACAGGGTCCTGCCTGCGCACCGTGGAGGCGGGGTACTGCACCGCGCTGCTCTTCGTCCCCGGCAACCGCCACGTCGTGCTGGGTACCAAGGAGGGGCAGCTGGCGGTCGTGGACATCGCCGCGGGGGAGGTGCAGCTGGAGCTGGAGGCGCACACCTCCACCGTGTGGTGAGCAGGGGTTGGGGATCTTCTGAGGCAACGAGTGCTTTGAATGTGCTTCTTTCATAAAATTTTCGGGGTAGTTTCCGAAATAGGAGCCTTGCCTCCTCACCTTGTGCTGATGCCAAGGAGGTTGGGAGGGAGGAGTGAGGATCTGCTATGGGGGACACGAGGATCGCAGCAGCAACATTTCAGAGCCTCAGCCTGCCATGCTTGTTTGAAGCCTTGCCTACTGACATCAAGGTTGGATGGTGACGCCTACACATACCGCAGCACACAAGCAGGAGCCTATGCTCCACCCACTCCTCACTGAAAACTCCATTCCCCCCATAGAAAGCCCCGCCACATCCTACAAACCCCTCTGACCCCGCAGGTCGCTCACTGCGCTGCCGGATGGCAACGGTTTCATCAGCGGCAGCGGGGACAAGGAGGTCAAGGAATGGGTGTGGACGCTAGAGCCGCAGGAGGATGGCCCTCCCAGGCTGGGTTTCAAACACACACGGTGAGCGTTGGGGTGGGGGGGGGAAGTGTCTCGCATAGGCGCTGTCTCAGACGGTGCACTGAGCCACAGTAAATGCAGCAATCTGCCCGGCGCGGATGTCTATGGGTGAGTGATGCTTTGAGCGATCGAGCTGAATGCACACACACTTCACGCCATTCCACAGCACGCTGCAAATGACGGACGATGTGATGTGCGTGCGAGTAAGCCCCAACGGGAAGCTGCTGGCGGTCGCACTGCTGGATGCCACCGTCCGCATCTTCTTCCTAGACTCCTTCAAGTTCTTCCTCTCCCTGTACGGGCACAAGCTGCCCGTGCTCTGCATGGACATCTCCTCAGGTGGGTGGGCTGGGGCGTTGTTTGGGTTCAGAGGGAGGAAGAGGGCGGAAGGGGGCCTGCTCATGTGCCTGCGCATGGGCTGGTGCCTGCAAAGGCTGAGGGCTGAGGGCGGGAGTGGGGACTGCTCAAAGTATGGCGCAGGGTCTCCTTTGGATGCCTGCAGGCTCGTGGAGATCAAGCCGATGTCTGCTGGAATGCTCCCTGGCCTGCCGCTACGTCATGCCTGCCTCAGCCTAAGCTGCGATGGCTTGCGCCCTCGTCAGCTCGGCGCCATTATCCGGCTCGCTTGGGCAGGCTCGCCCTGCCTTTGCGTCAACCCGCCTCACCCACTCTCATGCCCTCCCCCGATTCCACAGACTCCACGCTGCTCATCACCGGCAGCGCGGACAAGAACCTTAAAATCTGGGGCCTGGACTTTGGCGACTGCCACCGCTCCCTCTTCGCCCATGCCGACTCGGTCATGCAGGCCGCCTTCGTCCCGGGCACGCACTACGTCTTCACGGCAGGAAAGGACGGCGTGGTCAAGTACTGGGACGCCGACAAGTTTGAGCACCTGCTGACCCTGGCGGGGCACCACGGGGCGGTGTGGGCCATGGCGGTGTCCAGTCTCGGCGACTGGCTGCTCACAGGTGGGGTAGTGTGTGGGGTGGGAGCGTGTGGGATATTTGTAGGGACGGTGGCTGGGTCAAGACAGCCACATCTTTGGCCTTTATCAGCTCACAAGGCCCCAACCACCATCACTCCCCCCCTCCACCACACAACCCACAGGGTCTGCGGACCGCTCGCTGCGGCGCTGGTGCCGCACCGACGAGCCCTTCTTCGTGGAGGAGGAGCAGGAGCGGCGGCTGGAGTCTCTGTTCGAGGCCGACCTGGAGGGCGGCGACGACCGGCGCCCCGTCGGCGCGCCCGCCCCCGGGGACGAGGGGTCCGCCGCCCCCGCGGCGCGGCGCACCCTGGAGAGCGTGTCGGCCGCCGACGCGATCGTGGAGGCTCTTGACGCCGCGGCTGCGGAGGAGGCCGCGCTGGAGGAGTGGCGCGCCGCCGCACGCTCCAACCCCTCCCTCCCCCGCCCCGCGCCCTCCCCACTGCTCCTCGGCCTGGCACCCGACGAGTACGTGCTGGCGGCCGTGCGCCGAGTGCGCGGCCCAGACCTGGAAAGCGCGGCGCTGCTCCTGCCCTTCGGCGATGCGCTGCGCCTGCTGGGCTACGTGGCCGGTTGGCTGCGCGGGCCGGCGCGCGGCGGCGCCGCCGCGGAGCTCATGGCCCGCCTCGTGGCCCTGCTCCTCCGCGTGCACCTGGGCCAGCTCAGTGTGACCCCGGCGGCCAGGGGCACGCTGACCGCGCTGCGCGACCTGCTGCACGCGCGCCTGGGCGGCGCGAAACGCGCGCTGGGCTTCAACCTCGCCGCGCTGGGCACGCTGGGCCGCCTGGTCGCCGAGCAGGGGCTGGGGGCCGCGGGGGTCAAGCGCAGCGCGGCCGTGGCGGGACTCTGAGCGTGACGGGCGAGGTTTGGAGTGGGAGCTGCGGTGTGTCTGCTTGAGTGAGCAGGCTCGTCCTTCATGCCGATTGTGTGTGGAGCGACTTTGGCATGATACTCCAGCTTTACTTCCTTTTGCTGTCAGTTGCTAAGCACGCTTCAATGCCGTGTCATTCGCCGCGGGTTGACACTGCCATGGAACCGGTGCCATGCAGGGCCGAGGGTCGCAGAGGCGTAGAAAGTGACGCCGGAATGAATGACACGGCACAGGCACCTTGACAGTGTGCAAATCTACGAGATGATGATGTGCAAGATCACCCAAGTGTAGGACCGTCACTATACGTGCAGCACAGCCAGCCAGCACGGTCGCGGAGCAACTAGCGCTGCTGGTGCCAGCCACCCTGGCGAGGGTGCTGCTGCTCCAACGCCCAGCCCACTTTGATGCTACTGTCGTCGCCCTGTCGGGGCCCCGGCGCGGCAGGGACCTGCTTGTGAGGCCGCAGGCCCTGTCCCTCAGCTGCGGCTCCGCCCTCCTCCGCGACGCTCAGCCAGCGGCTGTTGTTGCAGCGCCGGTCGATCCAGGCCCTGCAGTCGAGCCGCCAGCGGCGGCCGGAGGACAGGTGCCAAACGTGCACGCACCTGTGCATGTGTGGCGGCGGGGGAGGCGGATGAGTTGTGTTTGTAACGTATGACCTGAGAAAGCTTCCGTCATTGTCTCACACATGAGAACTCCAGAAACTGGTGAAGACTGCGATGCAATGCAGTCGATTTCAGCACACGATCCTTGTGACTGGTGCATACACACTCATCATTCCGTCGACACCCTGTTGACAGTGCAGTACCCATTCCTTGCAGTGCGAAGCAGGATAAAGTCAGCCCACCCCCCACGCTCGTCCAAAACAACACACCTCAAGTGCCAGGCTGGGAAGAGACCCGAGCCATCCGTGGCCACTCGAATGCATCGGATATCGCCCAGCCAGGGGATGTGGGGGAAGGTGAAAGTGTCCTCGCTGCCGGGACGGAAGGAGCGTCTGCCCCGCGCCAGGCGCAGGACGCCGCTGGAGGACTGTTCTCCCACCAGCTCCAGCCGCACCTGAGTTGCATTGACAAGGCGTTGCTGGGAATCTTCGTGCTCGAAGTCTTGTGCCGTGCCCATGCTCAGTGGGGAACAGGTGAGGGGCTGCCTCCGCTAAGCCCAGTCTTGGAGCCCTTTGAGCACCTGCCCCTCCAAAACTCTCTCCAAGCAATCGTTGCCATTATCATCCTCCCAATCACCTTTGCCCCTGTGCCAGCAGCACAGCCCCGGCTGGTGTGCACTGTGATCTGGTAGCCGGGCAGCAGCTCGTCTGGGCGGGGAGGGGGCTTGGGGCTGCGCTCTCGGTGGGAGGGGGCCGGCAGGTACCTGCTGGGCACCTCTACTCCAGCCCAGCATTCTGGTTCTGCATAGAACACAACATGTCCTGTGGGCCGCCATGCCGTTCCCCCTCGAATCCACCTGGGAGTCAGATCAGCATGGGTGTGTGAACGCGCGGCGTGGCTCATAGACAGCGAAAGGGTCACAGGGTGCGACAGGATCCCAGCACTTGATGGGGAAAGTGGCTGGAACAGCTGATGCACCCTTATGCATTCTTACAAGTTGAAAGCATCATCCAGCTAGGCACAACCCCACACAAATCTCCTCACCGTTGACAGGGAAAGTGTGTAGGAAGGGCGTCCCCGTACATTGGCCCGACCTTGATCCAGGCCGGGTGCCAGTTGAGCTTCCTACTGCCCTCCACCCACACCTCCAGGCTGTGCAGGGCACCCACGTCTGGACACTCTACCAGCTCGAAAGCGTCCAGCTGGCCCCTCTGGAACGGCGGATTGCTGCTGTGTGCAGACGGTCCGAACTGAAAGGGACCTGTGGTGGTGATGGGGATGGATGGGAGTTCATCTCATGTTCGAATGTGGCAAAGGGATCACATCACGATCAGAAACACATGAGGAAGCATGGTCTTGGCGGACTGGGCAGATGACGGTGTCCATGTGAGGTCCAAGCTGAATCCTTTCCCTGTGGCGGCCATCTCACAGCTCCCTCCGCACCTGCTCTCCCCAGCTCCCCCTCCAGGACCACGAAGAGCCTGCCAGCAGGATGCAGCCCCGCACCCCGCAAGTCAGAGGTCTGGACCTGAAGCCGATACTCGCCAGAGTCCATGCCGTCCTTTCCTTCGTATTGAAGCTGACTGTGCTCTGTGCGGGAAACCCACTGCAGGTGTGGATGGGGTGGGGTCCTGCATGTAGCCAGGGCTGTGGCAGGAGGAACAGCCCTGATCTTAGCTCCTTGCATGCAGATGTCAGACCCACTACGTACCTGCTGACAAGGGTATGTGACGCCTGCTCCACCATGACCCAGGTTTGGTTGGAGTGTGATGTCTCCGACAAACAAGCGGCACTCCTCCCCTGTCCAACAGGGATGTGAGAAGAGCATTGGGGTTCAGTACAGGAGTGCATGGTAAGCATGCACAGCATGGCAGCAGAGTCACGCCCTCTGCGACGATCAACCCTGTCCCAGCAAGTCACCCCCCCGGAAATCCTCTTCCTCCCATGCCTTGGCTCTCCAGGTGCAGTTCCACAGTCTGCCAGTCTGCAGGCCGCTCCAGGCACAGCTCGGTCTCGAGGACGGTGGGGCCGCTCTCGTCCAGCACCGACACATCCACGGCCTGCGGTTCTGCGAGGCAGCAGTGTAACCGGGGTCAAACAATTGCTCAGGAAGGTGAGGGTGCTGGGATTTTCAGTCCCTGCCCTTTGCCAGCATTGAGCTGGAACACGAGACTACCAATTGCTGCCTGCGCCTGCCTGCCCACCATGTCATCGCACCTGCCCCAAGCCCCTTCCCGCGCACCTGCTGTCACCCCTGCAGCGTCGGTGAATATGAGGTGTAGCAGGCCGCTGGCAAGACGGCCTTCCACCTCCAGCACATCGATCGCCACGGTGCAGGAGGGCCGATCCGGCTCTTGCGCTGCGGTTGTGACGAGCGCGTGGGTCACCCAGCGGGAGAAGGAGTAGACCACGGGCTCCGCACCTCCCTCACGCCTGAGCTCCAGGCGATCCACGTGTAGACGTGCACCCCGCCCGCCGCCCTCCAGCCGGAGGGAAAGCGCGGCCGGTGGGGAGGCGGCGGGGAGCTGCAGGTCGAACTCCGCGCAGCCACCGGCGCGGAGGTCGCGGCCGGGCAGCTGGATGGAGTCTGCGCCGCCGGGGTCGCTGGGGTCCGGCGCTGGCTGCAGCACGAGGCTCGCCGGCGGGACGCCCCGCGCCGCCATGCCCTGCGTCATGTGCACGGCCAGCTGGAAAGCGTGGAGGGCCGCCACGGACTCAGCCTCCTCCTCTTCTCCTTCTGTGGCTTCGCTGGCGGGCGATGCCGTCGGGGATCGCGCTGCTCGCATGCCTTGCCCTGCGGCTTGTTTTCCTACCCTGCCGGTGTTTTTCACTGCAGCTGCTGGGACATGCTCCGCCACCTCTACGCTGCTCTCCTCCTCGTCGCTCTCGTGCAGTGGGGAGGGAAAGAGGCTGACCTTTCCTGCCCCTGGGAGCGTGGTGGATGGGCCGAACCAGAGCGCCTGAGGCGAGTCATCCTCGCTCAGCTGAGCCCCTCGCACACTCCAGTCTGGCCTTGCGCCTGGGGTGGGTGCGTGGAATGCGCGAGTCGAGCGCGCAGGCGGGTGTGCAAGTCTCACCGAGGCAGCAGACCGAGCGGGGGAGGCTGCGGTCTCTGCAGGCTTCTCGTCTGGTGCATGTTTGGAGGGCCCTCCACCTGCCTGACACCGGCCCTGCCAGAGTCCTTCCCCCAACTCCACCAGTGGTGTCCTACTGTAGGAACCTCCCAAGGCATGCGCTCAGACCCGAGACCACCAACCGACTCACCCGTCCCGTCGCTGGCGAGGACGACGCGGCGCACGCGTCCGATGCCATAGGCGTCGACCGCCACGCTGTGCACGCTGCCCGCCCTGGCGCCGTGGCTGAGGGCCTGGAGGGGGGTGGAGCCCGTCACGCCCACCAGTCCTACCTGGGTCCGAGCGGTGGTGCCCCCAGGGGGCAGCGCCGAGGTGTGGACCGCGACATGCACGAGGCGTGACCCACCGGCGGCCGGCGCCTGGGCGGGGGAGGTGGGCGACACCGCCGCGCGCTTGGGTGGCGTCCCGGGGACGAAGCGCAGGGCCCCGCCGTCGGTGGGCGTGGCCGGCACGAGGAGCTGAGGCTCCCTGCGGGCCCCCAGCTGCGCGACCTGGACGCCAGACACCTCCCACTCATGGGGCTGGTGGCCGTAGAGCCGCAGGGAGACGGAAGCCAAGGTCGGGCCAAGATCTGCTGAGTGGAATTCGGGGAGGGGGGGGGGGGGTTGCAGTAGGAGTAATTATGATGATAGAAGCGTGCATCCGGATTTGACTGGCAAGGGGGGAGGATGAGGATGCATGCCAGCCAATGCGGGCACAGTCACAGCAGCCACTCCCCCCCCCACCAGCCTTACCTGGGCCGCGGATCTGGAGCTTTTGGGTGGTCCCCTTTAGGAATGTGCCGGGTTTCCATGGTACAAAGGAGGAGATGCTGGCCCCAGTGACGGCCCGGAGGACGACGGAGAGGTTTGTGCCGGGCGCCAGGCCCGCCGGAGTGCAGGGGCTGGTACAGATGCACACCTGGGGTTGGTTGGAGGGAGAGGTTTCATGTGTGGCATGTGCGAGTCTCTTTTTATTGGCTGCAGGCACCACCCGTCGAATTCCCAACATCCACAGTCGCTGCCAGGTCACCCAGCACAGGCTGTTGCCCCCGCATCCCCCGCTCGCCTCGAAGACACAGTCCCGCTCGGGCGGCGCCTGGACCGGGGTCATGGAGACCTCGGCGGCGGCGCCGCCCTGCCCCCCGCCTTCCAGCACCTCGCTGCTCTCAAAGTACCAGGCCTGCACAAAGTGGATATCAATGGACAGTTTCTCTCCAGTTCCGCTTGGGACACTTCAGCCAAACCTGCACCGCGGGCTGGAAGTACGCCATGCGCAGCCCGCACACCTTCTCGCATGTCCAACCACCGCTGTCCTGGGAGCTTCAGAACGCTCCACTGAACATTGTGCAACACCCCTCCGTCCCTCCCCCAACAGAAATGGAATGCCAAACCACTCCTGCACACCTGTGGTGCCGCAGCCTCGCCCACACTCTCCACCACGGCCCAGTCCAGGGCCAGATATCCCGCGGCGCCCAACCCTTGCACGCCCACCGCCAACGCCTGGATCTTGACGGCGCGCGGCAGCGTCAGCGTGTGCGTCAGCACCGCGCGCCGCAGCTCGGTCCTGGGACCGGCCGGCAGGTAGACCCTGACGGGGGGCCCTGAACCCCCGTGCCCAAGCACCACCAGGTACGGCCGGGCGGAGGGCCCCAGGCACAGGGCCTGGCAGTGCAGGGTGACCTCCACCTCAGCCGCCTGGCCGGCGGGCATGAAGGGCAGGTCCAGGCGGTCGCCGCCAGCCACCCAGGCCTGGTGCAGCGCGAGGAATGCCAGTCTTGCGCCCGGCCCGGCCCCCTCCACCAGGACGGAGTCCAGGAGCCAGGGCCCTGCGCCGCGGTCGCAGCGCAGCTCCACCCGCTCCAGCGCGCCCAGAGGGCGCAGCTGCCAGGCGGCTTCCGCGGCGCCGGGCGCCAGCTCGCGCCAGCCGCTGCTCCCGCGCGCGCCACGCAGGCAGAGGCTCGCGCCCGGCGGCGGCCCGCCGCCGCTCGGCGTGCGCACCGATACGCAGTACAGCTCGCAGTCGGCGCGCGGGTTGCGCCAGGTGGCGGCCAGCGGGGCGGTGGCCGACTGGCAACCGCGCCCCAGCTCCGCGTCTGCGGCGAGGTACAGCACCCGCGCCCCGGCGCTCAGGGCCAGGAACTCGCAGTGCCAGGTGGCGCCGGCGGGGGACACGCGCGTCACGCCCAGCTCGCCGCCCGTGATGTCGCTCAGGTCCAGTGTCAAAACGACGTCCAGCTCGGCCACCCGACCTGGCTGCGTAGCGTGCGCGGGCGGAGACAGGTGCAGCGTCTGGCGCTGGCCGGGGTCCGCGGTCCAGATCGCCAGGGTCAGGCCCTGGGGGTGGCCCTTGCCCACGCAGTCCGAGGTGTAGATGGCAATGCGGGTGGGTTGCGCGGGCTGCAGGCGTGGATATTGAGGAGGTACAGGAGAGGTGTTGAGAGGAGGTGCAAGGATGCTGGAAGGAGCGGGAAGGAGGCGGGAAGGGGTCGCGCATGTCTGGATTGGGCAGTGAATGCATCGCAGACTCCCCTGCCTGCAGCCCACCACAATGAATACTAAGTTGTGGAGGCCCACAACAATCCCCTGGACACCCCTGCAGCCTCACCTGCAATACAGTCTGAGCAACAATAGGACTGAGGTTTCCCGTCTGGACGCCCGTCGTCGCCACCTGCACCGGCTGCCGCACAACTACGCTCTCCCCACACGGTGGCTGGCCTGTGCCAGGCTGCAGCGTGAGCGAGAGCCCATGGCGATCCCCCAGCCAGCGCCGGGCGGGGAAACGATACGTCTCACCGTGGTCACCACCGCGCTTGCTGCGCCGCACCTCGACCTCCACCCAGTCCAGCTTCCAGGCAGGTGCCGGGCTCGAGGCGTCCATTTCTAGGGTGATGCTGCTGATGCCCTCCAGGGCCGCGGCCTCCACCTGCGTTGCATGGGCTCGAGGGTCAGGCAGTACACACTTGTGGACTCCACCTTGCATGGGTGCAGCCTTGCCCCAGACAGGCGCCAACTATGAGTGACCAGGGGTGACCACCGCTCCCTGCTCTCCCGGTCACCCATACCCATACTAACCTGGAACTCGGTGCTGGACCCCGGCTGGAAGGCGCCGCCGGCGCCGGACAGCCGCAGCGGCCCCACGCTGCAGCCCTTGGCGTCGTGCATGCTGAGCGCCACCTGCGCTGACATTCCAGTACTTGTTCCGGGGCATGTGGCCACGCGGATGCGGTACTGCGCCGTGCGGTACTGCATGGCGTCGGTCCCAGTGGGTAAGGCGTCTGGCACAGAGTGCGCTGCATCGGTGGGTGGCCTTGCGACTTCATCCGCCCCGCCCGCAGCCCGCCCTGCGAGCACGGCATCGGCGGGGAACAGATCTAATGCTGACGTGCCCTGTCCCTCTCGCCCCCGCCGCCCCGCCTGGAACACGACCAGCAGGTCCAGGGAGGGGCAGGCGACACGCACTTCTTCCAGGCGGTAGGCTTGCTGCTCGGCGGCAGGAGGAGGGTGAGCTTCCAGGGTCAAGCGCCGCAGGGCCCCGAGGGGCGCGGCCGGCAGCACCGCATGCCCCGCCGCATCCAGCGGCGCCCAGGGACTGGACCCGCGGTCCCCATGCAGACGCACGCGGCCGGCGGCCAGGGCGCCGGTGGCCGCGACCCCGGGGCCCCAGACCTGCACCGAGTACTCGTGGGGCGCGGCGCGGGGGTCGCCTCGATGGCTGACCAGGGTCAACCTGGTCTGGCCCGGGCCCCTGTCCCGGGAGAGCCACTGCCGGCAGAGGAAGGCGGTGCTGGCGCCTGGCAGGTTTGGTTGTGGAGGGGGATGGAGCAAGGGGTCGCCCCTGTGCCTGCTGGATCAGAGTCCCTTGTTGCACAGCTCGCCAGTCATCGTCAGGATGAGTCCTACCCGATACGATGACATGATTGCCGGCCCAGTCCCCCCTTCCATGCCATGCCGCTCACCGTTCGCCTCTTCCAGCACCTCTGCCCAGTCCAGGTGCCAGTGGGGGGCAAGTCCGGCGGCGTCGTGGGACACCACCAGGCGGCGCAGCGCTCCCACGGGGGCCAGGCACAGCCGGAACACGGCCTGCGTCCCCGGCGAAAAGTCCGCGGGCTGGGCGGGGAGGCGCGTGGCCGGCGTGGCGCCGGCGTCGCCGAGCAGCTCCAGCGAGACAGCCGCAGAGGTGCCGGCGCCTTTGAACCGGCTGGTCGCCAGCGTGACCCGCAGCCAGGCCGGGGGCGCGGCGGCGGCGTGGGGCGTGAGGCGGCGCGGGGAGGGGAGGGGGCCGCGCGAACTCCTCGCCTCCTCGCTGGGAGCGTGGGGGGCGGAAGAGGACGGCGGGGTGAGCACGCAGGGCACTCAGGGTCACAGCACTCGTGGATGGACCACAGCCACACACCCCGCCCCGCTTCCGGCCCGTGTCAGCAGTCGACGCTGCAGGCTTGCCTGGGCACCAGGCGCAGGGTGCGCCCCGCTTTCCCGGGCTCCTCTCTCGCCTTGGGGAGGCACGTCCAGCGCCGGCCGTCGGCCAGGCAAGTCACGCTGACCTGGCGCAGCAGGCACAGCAGGTCCGGGAGGTCGCTGGTGACAGACACGGCGTCCAGGCTGTCCAGCTGGATGCCTTCAGCTACTTCCTGGTGACGGGTCCTGCATGCGACACGGGTAGCAGTGTGTATGCGGGGGGGGGGGGCGTCATAGTACTCACATCCCCAGAGTGGTCGTCAGCCGAGGCTTGCGCTCGCAGATGCGCCACACAATCACAACCTCAACCTGCGAGCTGAATCAGCGGCCTCCCTCCGCAAACCTGTGCTCCGGGATGCGCAGCTCCAGCCGGCTGGGAGAAGTGCCCTGGACGCTAGCGCCCACGCCAGTCCTTCCCTCCAGCACGACGGTCAGCGCCACCGCTTGCTGCAGCGGGTCGGATAGCGCCAGGTCCACCCGGTACATTGCGTTGTTGAGACCTGATGTCGGCTCCTCGGCACACGCCAGGCGCCGCATGATGCGCCTGGATGAGGGCGGTGGTGGTTGGATGATGTGAGCAAGACCGGAGATCAACAGTCGCGCGTGGCACGGGCGGCAGTCCTCAGAGCTACCCCAACCGTGATGTGGCTGCCAGGTACTTGACTTCCACTTCACAGCAGGGAGTGGCCGTCATCCAGTCGGAAAGATGCGATTGCACAAAACGAGTCTCCCCCTCCAGGGGGAACTCACCCGTCCCCTCGCTCCGTGCACAGCCACTGGCGGCAGGGGAAAACGGCCCAGTTGGCGTCTGAGCCGCGCTGCCTGACCCTCACCTCGTCCAGCCACCAGGACGGCTGGGGACCCGAGGCATCGTGCATCACGGTGACCTGCACAAATGGGCGGGGCGTGGGTCTTAGGCATGGGGCTATGGAGAAGATGGCCAGACCTCGTTACCTTGCCAACTTAGGCTCCAGCATCGGCAATGCCTCGCCCGCTGCATCCTCGAGGCCCCAATAAGGCCCCACCGAGTACCCAGTGGGACGCCTCACCGCACGTAGTCGGCCGAGGCAGGGGCATCGGATCTTCATGGTGCTCTGCGTGCCCCTCTGGAAGGGGACGGTGCCGGGGGCAGGGACCAGGGTGTGCTCCCCCGAGGAGGCCTCCACGCCGTGCAACTCCATGACCACCTGCGCCGAGGTGCCGGCGTCCCTGCGATCCCCCGTCGTCACTCTGATCTCATACACGGCCGGCACGGCCAGGGGCCGCGCTGTGGGAACATGGGATCCGGTGCCTGTCGCTGCCCGCCGCCTGGGCGGGGAGAGTTCTTGGCGGAGAGGGGGGGCTGAGGGCGCCACCTGCGGGGGCGGGGCCGGCGGCGTGGCCTCGGCCGGCCAGGGCCCAGGACCTGGGGGCTCCAGCAGGAGGCGGGGCATTTTGGGATCTGCATCGCGCCTGGTCTTTGTGGGAGACATGGATCGGCGAGGTTCCTGGAAGCAACGCGTCCACGCCCTCGAGATCTTGGACACCCAGACCTGCATGAGGGAGGGGGTGATGAAGCGCGGGGATCCCACGATATCATCCATCTTGCCAAGGGGGGTGAAATGGGTGGGGATGGCAGCCAGGGCAGGGCCTTCGAGGGTGCCTGTAAACGCCTATCTACGCGGGATGTCACCAGAGCACCTGACATATTTTTGCTCCCCCAAACCTGTGCGTCCTCGGGGGAGCTGGCGGCAAAGAGGTGCACGTGGGAGCCACAGGCCAAACTGAAAACGCAGCCGGCGCCGGCGGCCCTCGTCCTGCCGGGATCCAGGTGCCTGTCGTCCACCAGGCCTGCCCCGATGCCCGGAGCGTAACCGCGGGGCATGGCGCGCACGGGGACCCGGTCGAGAGGTATGTAGCGAGCCTCCTCCTCCGGGTCCGGCGAAGGAGCGTAGCACAGCCGATCCGCCGCCAGGACGACCTGCCGTGGAGCGGGCATGAGGACATGGGGCAATGAGAGGGACGAACAGGGACTCACATCAATCTCAGGGTGCCAAAATTGTATTCGTTCACCACCTTACCCATCTTCGCCGCCACTTGCGGAATGAGCCTGCATCAGATGCCTTAAGGAGCCAGCCGGCATGGAGCGGGGGCGCAAAGCCCTGCGACGGATTCCAGGTGGTGTGGCGCCGATCCCATTCTTCCATCAGCCCATGGAGACCGTTTCCACCTGGATCGGGGCTGGAGGGGCGTACATGGCGCCACCACTCCCAGGATTCCATGCCGTGAGGGCAGGGGTCCCTGCAAGGGTGGGTGAGTCCTGGTGAGCGATTCTCCCAGTCGCGATCCCCTGGAAGCCTAGCTGATGGGGCAATACTGAATATGCAAGTTAAGTTCTAGCTCTATATATCTGTGCAAACGTCGGAGGCGCAAGGTCAACCAGTGTGCAGGGACACCGGTCCGCCGGATCCCGTCACGAGCAGATTGCGACGAGACTCCCCGGTCGGGTGACAGGACCGGAGACCCTTGCCAGCGCTCGGTGCTTTTTGGGTGCTTTTAAGAGCTGTGAAATCAGCCTTTCGACCGACTGAGAGTAAGAGCTTACACCAAAAGAGATGTCTCCAAAAATTCGTACAACAAGCATGGGTCAGGAGGGCTTTGGTCTACACCACTGCCCCAGGGTGGTCAGACTCGGCCCACCTCGGCGCCAAGCCGCTTCACCCGTGACCGCAGCTTCTTGTTCTGCCGAACCGTCTCCAGCGTCATCTTGTCGAGGAGAACGACGTGGTTTGGTTAGATTCGTGATCCTAGATTTGGAGGACGGCTGGGTGTATCAATCATCGCCCAATGGTCTGCATCTCCAACGTCTGATTTTAGCACCTTCCTAGTCCTCTTCTCCTTCCCATTCCACCAACAGACCCCCTCACCGCATCGGGCGCCACTCCCCCGGTCCACATGCGGTCCAGCAGGGTGTCAGCGCGCGCGTCGTCCTCTGTGCGCACGCAGATGTCGAGCAGGGCGTTGAAGACGGGCGCGCTGGGCTGCAGGCCCCACCGCCCCTCCATCGTGTCCAGGAGGGCCATGATGCTGTCCCACCGGGGCGGCTTGCTCCTGCCCATGCCACGTATGAGCACGCTGAAGGCAATCTCATCCGGGACCAGTGCATCGTCGGCTGAGGGAAAGTGAGGAAGGGGTGGGCTGTACGGCATGGCTGGCGAATGAGACCGCTGCATTGGGAGGAGATCTCTCCAGTACGTGATTTCCCTTGGAGCAACAGCGTGTAGTCCACCCTGACCAGCTGCGGAACCCTTTCCAGCCAAGCACTCGACAGCCTGGTGCCATGTCTGTCACCCTCTGACCACGCACCAAACAGCTCGTTGAAGACGTTCTCCGCCAGGTCAGCCCGCCCGTTCTCCACGCAGGCATGCAGCAGTGAGGTGGCCGCCATGGCATCGGGCTGCACGCCCAGCCTGGCCAAGGAGGCCAACTCGCTGATGGCGTCCCTCACCCGCCCCGAGCGTCCCAGGGAACGTATGCGCTTGGTGGTCTCAATGCGGGCCGCCTGGTCGGCGCTGGAGGAGCCCTGCAGGTTCTTGTGGCGGGCTTCAGAAGGGGTGGGCTCCCTGGCAGCCCCATGCCTCATGCCACCACCTCATGGCCTCCCGACCCCTTTCGTCACCGGACCAAATGCACCTGAGTGGCCTGGACTAATGTCAGCCGTGATTTTACTACACTTTGGCCCGCCGCATGTCCTGGAGTCCACCGAGATCCGACGTGAGGGCGGAACGGATGGGCAGGGGGTGCCGGCTGGAGGAGGGGAGCGGAGGCCATGGCACGCCACTTCACGCATGCATTCTGAAGCTTCAACATCCAAGATTGAGTCCAAGCTGGCCGGCTCGCAGTACTCGAAGACCAGCGCGTCAAGCTGCCGTGGGAGAAATTCCATCCACGGGATGCGGCGCCTGCTGCGACTGTTAGAAGACTCGCTCCCCCGTGATGCTCACGGCAGTAGACCCGCGAAGGGATGTCGAACCCTGATATCACAATATTCGGATTTCTTTCTAGATAAAATCAGGCAGCTCCGATCCCTCTGCAGCGCAGGATCGGTGATCGACCCACCCGGACACGTCGTTCCTCAGTGCAGGGTGATGGCAGGCCCTGGCCCTGCCTCCGAGGGCGAGGCGAGCGCCTCGGCCACGGCAGCTAGGAATATGCATGGGAAGCTATCGCACCTCATGAAGAAATACGGAAGGGTCGCCCTGGGCGTCCACCTCTCCGTCTACGCCTGTTTCTTCGCAGGTATGTCGTTCCTGGGACGTCAGGACTGACGATATGCTTCAGCCCACTCCAGCTCTAGATGAATGCATTCTTCCCATCGACCACCCTCCTTCAGGGTGCTATGTGGCGGTGGAGAGCCACCTGGACGTGCCTGGCTACCTGGAGAGGTTTGGGCTCATGACCCCCCCTGTGGAGGGCGAGCCCGCGCAAGAAAAGGGGTGGGTGCACAAGGCGCTGGCCGGCTCCAGTTCAAGCTTGGCGCTGGCATTCATCGCCAACAAGGCCTTGATACCCGTGCGGGTGCCCATCACTCTCGGCCTCACACCGCCAGTTGCCAAGTATGTGGACTTCGCTTTTTATGATGGTTGTTGGTCGTGGCTGTGCAGGGGTCGACTTCATTCAAGGAGTGCAGCTGTGCGCATGCATGCATGAGTACCTGGCAGTGCGCTCTGTTGCTACTGATTGGCGTTGGCTGGTTCCAGGGGTTGCTCTCGGTGTCCTCGCCAGTGCATGATCAAGTTGACCTCTGAACCTGCCAGACCTCCTGGGGGTCGATGGACTCTTTTCCACTTCCTTCTCATTCATCCCAAGATGAAGCTTGGCATCTGCACAACCAACTTACTGCTTGCCTCATCCTGGGATGTTGCAGGTTTATTCGGAATTTCAGAGGGCGAGCAGGATAGCCTGGGAGCCGTTTTGAGCGTTTCGATACTATGTCACCCAGGCGTGGGCATGCGAGTTAAAATGGACTCCCTCACGGGCCATTTTCCCTGGATGAGGAATTTTGGAGCCTCAGTGGTTCACGATCGCAGCCGATTGCCGTAGCCGACCCAGTCTGGCTGAAGCTTCTGCGCAAAGCTAATCCCTTGCCCAGACTCTGGGGTGCTTTGGCAGGGTACTATTGCACTCTTGTGATCATGCATGTACCCCGGCTTGGCCACATGCTGTGCAAACTAGGTTACATGCTGCCGGCTGAGGTCCGAGTAGTGGAGGCGACTTCAAGTGTGGTCTCCTCTGCACCAGATGTGCATCTGCTGGTGCCTCTGAATCTGACTTCGAGGAGTGAGCTTGTCAATACTGTCTCGATGACACATGTCAACAAATGCATCAGTGTAGGGCGTGTATGGGGAGGACGAGCGGAAGGGTGGTGACAGATTGGAGCATGCTGGTGGTCTGGAGATCGCTCATAAAGGGGACGCAGAGGGCAACCTGCGAAATCCCAGATTGCTCAAGATGGGTGGGGGTCGGCTAAGGACGTGCGACCATTTGAGAAGACGCTCCCAGCGACACACACATCCATTTCTCTATGACTGTACTGCCACTATGCATTGCCTATCAAACCTGGTGAGGTTTCAGCACTTGGAAATGGGTGACCCGCTCTGAGTAACTGTGGGGCCTCCTCAGGATGCCTCCTGCCAGGCTTCTCAGTACTTCTTAACACATCAAAGGATCTCCAAGAAAGGGACTAGCTGCGTTAAGGCCCAGCGCGCCATGTGGAGCTTGCAAGGGATTAAAATCATCCTCGTCAGTGCAAGCATCATAGATGCAGGCTCGGCAGTGTGCTCTCAATCCAAATTCTTCCAGAATTGTGGTGAGCTTTGCCAGCACTGATGCTAAGATTCTCGTCCACCTGCTGACTCAAACATCCAGACAAGCAATGCGCATTAAAAGCATGCATCCAGACCAAGCACTGTATTTACAGTAAATCTGCAGTGAACGGGCACCCCTTTCTACAAGCGCTCCCAATCGCGCCCAAAGCTTGAAGCCCAGACTCTCAAACGAGGACCGGTATCGGCGTCGACCCTTCAAGCCCTTTGGAAGTCACATACCACTATAGGTAAAGCTTTTGCCGGTTTCAAGGTTGAGGAGCGCCAGCACGTAAGCCACACCGGTGTATCAGGGCAGCAGCTGCAATGAACAAGCGGCGCGCCACAGGGAGTAGCGACTTGTTCTCTGCCAGCAAGGTACACGTGGTCATTGTCTGAAGGTCGTGCGCTGTGCCCAGCCTGTGAGGTCGAACTCGATTTGGGCTCGCTTGTCAATCCATGTTCCACATTCAACCCAGAGCTGGAAGCCGACCGAAGACAGCGAGGATCGAAGGACAACGTTCGTGGCACACCTTAAAGCCCTGAACTCTCAGTATGCAAAGTGAGATCGAGCCGATGAGTGCAGTTTAGGCAGTGTCTATCAATAGTAGCGGCATCTCATACAGGGTTTGCACCCAGCCAGCCTTGTCAACCTCGTCAGCTCAATCCCCCTGTACTCCATGTGCATTAGGTGGATAGCGCAGCAGGCCAGTTCTCAGCCTGCCCAGGTCTGGACGGCGGGGGCTGAAGACTACCTGCACCATTCCAAGCAGCTTCTGGCCGACTTCCAGGACGTCCTCCAGGCGGCGGATCAACCTGCGCCGTCTGCACTTGGAGGTGTGCCTCGGGGAAGAATATACTGGCCTGGCGTATCCTGGCACAACTCTGGACACAGAGGCTTGTGGGTGGGTCGTCCGCATCTCATGCAACTAGCCTGGCCACATTCCCACACTTCCTGATCCCTACCGCTGACACTTTCAATTTCCCCCCTCCCCGTTTCTCTCCAGCGACCAAGCCCAGCCTGCCTGCCTTTGGTGGGCTGAGCACGCCTGCCGCCACGGCAGCTACCCCCCTCTTCAATTTTGGTGCAGCGCCGGTGTCCTTTGGCACACCAGGCCCCACTCCCTCTGCAGCGCCACCCATTGAGGCCCACGAAGAGGAGGAAGACGTGCAGGAGGAGCCAGAGGTGAGTGGGCAGGCGGCCTGCTGATGGCCGTGCTTGTGGGTCATCGACTGGCCTGGACACAGAGGGACTCAGTCGCTGCCGCCGCGTTTTTCATGGAACAGCAGCCTCACTCATTGTCCGGCCCCAGCCTGGCTACTGCTTGGACCCCTTGCCATTCCCTGCCAGCCATGTTCACGAACTCCCACAACCCCTCCACCCTCTCGCCACCCATCACTTTCCTGCCTCCGCCTCACAGGAGGTTCAGATAGAAACGGGCGACATCCAGGTGCTGCTGAAGCAGCGCGCCTCGCTGCTCGTCATGTCCGAGGCCAAGAAGTGGGAGGACCGAGGCCGGGGCATGCTCACGCTGCGCCAGCCCCGCTCCGGCGGCCAGCCCTTTCTGGTGTTCACCACCGACACGGGGCGCGTGCTGGTCAACGCGCCCTTGGTGCGCGGCATGAAGCCGACGGGGAACCCCAAGACGCCGCGCAACCTGGTCATGGCCCTGCACAACGCGGTGGGGGGGGGACCCCCCGCGCACGGCATGTACATCTTCAAGGCGGAGGACGCGGAGGCGGCCAAGGCGCTGCGGGGCGCCATCCTGCAGCACGTCTGACGGGCATGGAGGCCTGGATGGCGGGGGGCTGGCGGGCTGGGCGGCGACGCGCGGGGTGTAGGTTGGGGGACCGTGCCTGGAAATCCCTGTTCTTGAGCAGGATCGACTGCACGTCGGTCGACAGAACGAGCGGGCCGACCTCCCATTCCCTCCTGCTGTCGCACCCCACTGTCCCTCCAACAACACCCCCTGCCAGCAAGTGTGACCTGCGCCTGCTCCTCCCCGTTCCTTCCCTTGTTCTGGGCATGGTGCGAGCCCGTCTCCACACAAGTGTAGCAGAGCATGGAGCGCGGTGGCAGGACCAAGGCTGGGGGGGAAACCTCTGACCTTGGGGAGCCGCTCCAGTCCATGCACCCAAACAGTGGTGTCCCCTGAGCCCCCTCTCCGCCCCCCCCCCCCCCCGAGCCTCCATCCCCACTCTCATGCCTCTTGGGCTGCCGGCAGCTTCACGCGTGCCAGGTTGCGTGCCGAGCTCTGGTAGCTGGCCAGCACCACGATGTCGGCCACCTGGACGTGGGGCGGGCGCGTCGCCGCGTAGAGCACGTTGTCGGCGATGTCGGCGGCGCGCAGGGGGTCGATGCCGGCGTAGACGGCGGCCTCGGCGGCCAGGTCGCCCTTGGTCCGCACCACGCTGAACTCCGTTCGCACCGCGCCTGGATGGCAAGGGGGCAGGGTGTCCGAGAGCGGGTGTTGAATGATGGCTAGATGAGGATGGAAGAGGGTGTCGGCGGTAAACTGGGGAAGGCATGGCACAGCCAGCTCTCTGTGGAGCAAACTGGACAGGAGCAGGCCCCAGGTGAGGCCCCAGAGGGGGTCCCATTCCTGCAGTCAAGTTGCTCGTGGCTGATTTCTGGACATGGGGCTCCCGGTGCCAACAATGGGAACCACAAACCAGCCCTGCCAACAACATACCGGGGCTGATGGAGGTGACGCGGATGTCAGTGCCGTTGAGGTCGTGGCGGGCGGCCTTGGTCATGGCGTCGACGGCGTGCTTGGTGGCGCAGTAGCCGCTGCCGCCCACATACGCCTCGTGCCCGGCGATGCTGCTCATGTTGATCACGTGCCCGCGATTACGCTGCGATGGGGTGAGCGGTGGCTGAGGGGTTGGCAGGCGGACTCTGGCGCTCAGGTGGTTGGCGTGGGTGGGTGGCGGAGCACTTGAAGGAGGGATTCTGGCAGGGTGGCAGTCTGGGCATGGCGATCACGAGTCACACCCCGCCCTCAGGCTTCCGTACGTTCAATAGCATGCCGACACCCCCACATGCACCTCCTCACCTTCACCATGCCCGGGATGAAGGTTCTACAGAAAGCAAGAACGGAGAGAATGTTGGTGTTGACCATCGTGGCGACGTCCTCCAGCAAGTTTTCGTGGATGGCGTTGGAGCCCAGAGCCAGGCCGGCATTGTTGACCAGAATATCCACTGCCTTGAAGTCCTCCGGCAGCCGATCTGGCAGGGAGGTGATGGCATTGATGCTCTGTACATCCAAGGACTCAACGTAGATGGGCACCTGGGATGCGAGGGGGGTAAGAAGTCCGAGCGTGAGCTTTCGTGAAGATCCCAGGTAGTTGGGTATCAGGCGGCGGCGCAAGGGCACACACCACCACCTTGGGTTCATGATTCCCGTACCCCCCAGCACCCTACAACTCATCACCGCCAACACACGCAAACCTTGTATTCTTGAGTCAGCTTGTCTTTCAAGGCTTGAAGGCGCTCCAGGCGGCGTGCGACCAGGATGAGGCGGCACCCTGCCTCAGCAAAGCGCCAAGCACAGGCCTCCCCAATGCCAGAGCTTGCCCCTGCACCCCATATGCACGTGTGGAAGCATATGAAATTCCCAGATCAAAGGTTCGATATGCACCTCAAATCCAATTTTGAACTATGCATGCTCTAGAGACTCACCCGAGATCAGCACCGTCTGATCGCGAACGCTGTAGGACTTATACAGTGCGGACGCCATGTCGAGTCCAAGGACAAAGAATGGAGAGGGCTTGTCTGAGGTGTGGATCACGTCAAGTTCAAAATTGTGTAACCTCAGAGTTTTCTTCGGACCCCCATAAACAAGGGTTGGTTGACGTCTTGATCTGCGAAGGAGATGGTGATGGGTGGCAAGAGCTTGCTTCGCGTGCTGGGACCTGTTCATGGGTTGTGAGAAGCACTCGGCGTCATTGTCCTGCACCTCTTCGCACGTTGCGACCAGAACTTGTATATTCGAATCGCCTCTCTGTCCTAGTACTATCGCTCCTGTCCTCCTACTCGCCCTCCGCTCGACCTTGCGGGCACCACCACGGGACAGCGGGGCGGGTGCCTGGCTGCCATGACGGTGTCGACGTCCTGCACAGCACTGGGGCGGTCCATCACCAGCCTTGCGCGGTTCCAGCTCGACTCAGCTGCGTGCTGGAGCTTGCAGCAGGTAGCGCACTACGCCAAGGCCTCGGGAGGGTCTGGTGGGGGTGGCCACGCCCAGAGGACGAATCGCCTGCTCAAGGTCCTAGAGCCGCAGCAGACAACCGCAGTGGCACGAAGTCTCGAGGAGCTGGAGGATGCAAGGCAGCGGTGCGAGGGGTTTGGGCTTAGGCTGTGTGTGTCACTGGCACCCAGGCTGGGTGAGGGCCAAGGACATTGCTGTGGACCCTGCCAATCCTCTGACGCCCGCCCGTTTTCGCTGCCCCAGGTCACGGGAGTACAGCCGTCTCAAGATGCGGCAGCACCGCGCCTGGCAGGCCGACCTGTCAGGCAAGCTGAAGCTGAAGCAGGCCGCGCTGGCGGCCCTGCCCGACCACCTGCGGGCGGCGGCCGAGGTCCCCGACCTCTCCCTCTTCCCCCTCAACCGCAACGTGTGGAGGGAGACCCCCCCCGCAGAGGCCAAGGTGGTCAAGGCCGCGGCGCACACCTCGCGGACGCGCAACATCGGCACCAAGCGCCAGGGCTAGGCGGCATGGAGGTTGCTGACATATGGTGAACGCTTTTGGGCTGGCTGGCCTCCATGGATGTTGCACCGCGAATGTCATAGGTTCCCGCCACATGCTCCACTGCGACATAAACCGGGTCCTGTATCTTGACATGCTGCAAAGAACAAGCAAGAGCTTTACAGAGCGTAGAGCAGGGGCTGGGGCGGACAGACGGTGTGTTGCTAGAGGTCACGCTCTTGGCTTGCACTTGCGGGGTGAGACCCGCCCGCCAGGAAGGGCCTCACATCGCAGCAGCGAGGACTGCCTGCACCCAAAGGATCTCCTTGGAGGCCAGAGCTCGCTCCCTCTCCACCCCCTCTCGAAACAAACAAGTCCACAACACACTCAGGTGATGACGGTGGGCTTGTCGCGCCCCGTCAGCGCGGGCAGGTCCGACAGCTCCAGCGCGGTGGCGATGATGCCCGCCAGCACGTCCTGCGCGTCGCGGTCGAAGTCGGCGGGATCGTCGCGGTAGGTCTCCACGTACATGCGAATGGTGGCCCCAGCGCTGCCAGTGCCCGACAGCCGGAAGATGATGCGCGAGCCGTCCCGGAATACGACGCGGATGCCCTGGCCCTTTGCCACCGAGCCGTCGATGGGGTCAGTGTAGGCAAAGTTGTCGGCCGTCTCCAGCACGCGGCCGCCCAGCTCTGTGCCGGGCTGCACGGTGTCGATCACACTCTCGGTCAGGTGCGCCATGACCTTCTCTGCACGCTCGCTCTCCACGCCCTCGTAGTCGTAGCGGGAGTAGAAGTTGCGGCCGTAGGTGCGCCAGTGCTCGGTGACCACGTCGCGGACGGAGACCAGCGCCGCGCCCTCCCCCCGCCCCTCGTTCTTGGTCGCCAGGATGCTGAGCCAGGCCAGCACCGCCCAGAGCCCGTCCTTCTCGCGCACGTGGTCGGCCCCCGTGCCGAAGCTCTCCTCGCCACAGATGGAGCACTGCCCCGCGTCCATCAGGTTGCCGAAGAACTTCCAGCCCGTGGGCGTCTCGTGGAAGGGCAGGTTCAGGCGCTTGGCCACCCTGTCCAGGGCGCCGGAGGTGGGCATGGAGCGTGCCACGCCCTTCAGGCCCGCCGAGAAGTAGGGGATGGCGGCCTGGGCGTTGGCCGCGATCACCGCCACCGAGTCAGAGGGGGTGACGAAGAAGGAGCGGCCCAGGATCATGTTGCGGTCGCCGTCGCCGTCGGAGGCGGCGCCAAAGTCGGGGGCGTCGGTGCCGAACAGCCGCTCCACCAGCTCATGGGCGTAGGTCAGGTTGGGGTCGGGGTGCCCGCCGCCGAAATCCTCCTTGGGCACGCAGTTGAGCAGGGCGTCGGGGGAGGCGCCCAGCTCGTCGACAAACAGCCGGCTGGCGTAGGCGCCAGTGACGGCATGCAACGCGTCATACACAAAGCTGAAGCGGGGGTTGGCGAAGAAGCTGCGCAGCTTGGCAAAGTCAAACACCTCCTGCGGAAATGGGGGGAATGGTGAGTTGGGGTCGGGAGGATGGGTGGGGGATGTGTGGCTGCTGATGTAGCAGAGAAGGCTTGGAGATGGGCACAGGTCAGGAAAAGGAACACACCATTCGAGGGGTGTGTGCATGGCATGGGAACTGAGACCATGATGCATGCCCCCTATAACACCCGCTAGCCGATGCAGGACCACACCCTCACCCTCAACCCAACCCACCCTGAGCTCGTCAAAGTAGTCGGTGGTGTAGTCGATGACCTCCACCTCAAAGTCCCCGAAGCTGGTGGTCCCAAGCTTGCTCAGGTCCACGTCCGGGAAGTCGGCGATCTTCAGCTCCTGGATGGACTGGGTGAAGCCGTAGATCTTGTCGGTGATCTTCTCCGGCGCGGGCTCCCCCGCGCTGTAGTTGAACTTGATACCCCAGTCCTCATCGGGGCCGGCGGGGTTGTGGCTGGCGCTCATGATCAGGCCGCCATAGAGCTTGCGCCGGCGGATGATGGCCGACATGGCGGGGGTGGCGGTGATGGCGTCCTTGCCCACCACGACCTTCTTCAGCCCGTTGCCGGCGGCCAGCTTCAGGATGATCTGCACCGCCTCCTTGTTGAAGTAGCGGCCGTCGCCTCCCAGCGCGATGGTCTTGCCCTTGGCCTCCTCGCCTAGGGCCAGGAAGAGGGACTGGATCCAGTTGGCCAGGTAGTTCTCGCTCTGGAACACCTTGGTCTTCTTGCGGAGGCCCGAGGTCCCCGTCTTCTGGCCCTCGATGGGCTTTGTGGGCTTGGACACCACGCTGAAGCCCTGGGAAGGAGGGGGTGTCGGTAGGAGGGTGGGCCAGGGCACACCCTGGCGTCGGAGGGAAGCTATTGCCGATGCTCTCCGGGTCATGAGATGGCAGCGAGATCCACTCGCACCTGGGTCGCGGCGGATGCCATGACGAAGGGTTTGTTTGATCGATGAGGCCGGAGAGCGGAGCGAGGGGTCGAGTGCGGTCGGGGCCCGGTTGAGAAGGCAGGTGCACGCGATCTGCTGAGCACCAGGAGAGAGGGGATCGGAGCGGGACGTCAAATGAGGACGCAGCCGGTGTGATGTGGGGTTTGAATATGCCGGGTATGGGTGGGACAAGTGCTACCATGTCCAAGCAAGTGTCTGGGCCGGGCGGGGATGCAACATGGGTGCGTGATCTCACTTTCTACACCCAGGCATCCTCCACCCCGAGACAAGCCACCAAAGGGGAGGCTGTAACTTTCATGGACCAGCGTGGCAGGGAGTGTGGCTGAATGAAAAGCCACTGTTGCAACGCAAAGGGCCCTGCTCACGCCCTCTCGAGAGTGTATGAGACCGGTGCACAAAGCTGGAAGAAGGAGGTGGCATACAGCACCTTGCCAGCGGGATCCTGCCCCGACATTGAAGCACCCTCAACGTAACCCACCTGCAAGTTAAGCGCGTATCCAGGATTTTGACACCAGCAATTGCAGCGCTCGTATTCACGAGAGCCTGCATTCTCATCGGTGGCTTTGTGCCCAGCGGGCGATGGCCAAAGCTTCAGCAAATTATTGAGGAGTAACTCAAACTCGTATCGAGCAATGCAGTGCCTGTATATATTGAAAGTACTGTGAGGGTATGTATGCCGTGACGGCCAAGAACCTCGTGTCGGCAGGGCCTCGGTGCATTGAGGTCCTCGGGGACGTTTCGCTGACGCAACCCCCGGGCGCGCGCGTTGATGGGTTCACACGAGATAACCCTGATTCAATTTGAGCCAGGGGCAAGATGGAAACCCCTTCCGACCAAGCCTGTGTCACTTTTGCTTTGAGTGCTGTATATTGGCCTATAAAGGAACACTTTCAATGCCGTGCGGCTCAAGCACACTCGCATTCACTGAGCAAAGCACCTGTCCCTTGGTATGCTGTCCTCAGCCTCTCTGCTTTCTGGTCTGTAGCAGTCGCCTCCTATGCCTCTCCATCTTCTCCCTAACCCGTCGGGCAACATTGGTGGAACTTCCTCCGCTCGAGGATAGGAGGTGGCCAGAGTCCAGTGCTTGGTCGCCGCCAGGATGGGAGGGAGCGATCTCCTTCCAATGCTCTGTGAGAGCTCGTACTGCTGGTGCAGCTTTGACGGCGCCGCTCCAGTCTCCAACTTGACTGCCTGCCGCAACCGACGTGGCGCATCGGGCAGTGCATGGGCCATCGTCCGTTTGGATCTGCGCATCCCGCCTCAGAGGGGTCAGGCAACACTGGACGCCAACATCTGCAGGGTGAGGGTGTTCATGACAGGACGGATTGGACTTCACAAACTTGTAGGAGGAGAAACAAGCAGAACCTTGCTCCATGCTGCAGAAATCCAGGAAGATGTTGTGTTAACATGAATGCTACATACCTCGGGTCCTGCTCACTGCAGTTCGAGATACAACGTCCACAACCGTCGCCATGTCCTCTCGTAGACCCTTCACAAGCTGCGAGGAGGAGCATGGATGGAAGTCAGTGTCAATGGGAGATATACTTGACATGGGACAGAGTGATCTTCAGGGAGAGAAGGGGTGACTTGCGTGTTTCCAGAGATCCAGCGACGTAGATACCAGTCATTGCAAGCCCCTCCATATGTCACAGCCCGGTTCTACAGATCCCAGCGGACCTCTTGCAGGTCAAGTCCCATTTCTTGCAGAGCACCCAGTCCCTCCACAGCTGCACATGTCTGCTCGTTGGCCTTCTGAAAGTCCTTCTCAAGACGCTGCACATGCTCCTGCAGGGAGTTCAGCTGCGCACTGGTGGTATGGTGGGTGGGTACTGTGTGGGCAAAAGGTACTGATTGTGGGAGTGATCAGTCGCTGCCCTGATCGGTGCACATTCTGTATGGTGAAGCAGGCATGGATTTTCCAGGTGCCAGGCGGAGATTGCACACCTGAGGCTCGACGAGAGACCTGTGTCCATGAGCCCAAGATTAGCAGAGGTATTGCCCAATGCCCTTGCGACTGCGGCTGCCAGCCCCTGAAGAAAATGTCAAGTTGAGTTGCAGTCAGGGTGTGCACGCAACACTGACTGCAACCCGAAATGGCAGCAGACATCAGAACCTTGCCGCACAGTACAAGCGAAATTGTCATTGCTACGCTATCCAAAAGTTTGTCGCCAAGGCAAGCACTGATGTCACCTGGGAACCTTGTCGGGTCTGATGGCTGTACTCCTGGGTGTCCGCTCCCATAATGGCGCCAGGGTGATCCATGTCTTGAGATTGCTGCCGTGAGGGTGCATACGATGGAATGATCCTTAGATTTGGTGTAAGGTACACACACTCTAAGAGCACCGAGGCCTAGAGGGGTAGACTCACCGGCATGAGGGACATGGGACCCCCTCCCGTTGGCTGTGAATAGCTGTGGTTCATGCAGCGCAGGTACTTGGCCGCGCTCGAGGGAGCCGGCATCGGCTGCATGGGGATAGAGAGTGACTGGTTCTGACTGTTGAACTTCATGCCAAAAAGTTCATGCGACTCGTCTGCCGCCCCTGTCCCACCTTGCTTGCTGATTCGAGGCCTGTCGACGTGGGAACCGGACCCCAGTCCCTGTCGGGCTGGGAGAGAGGCTGCGACTGGGAGGTAATAGCACCATCTAGACGGGGCCCTCTCATCGGTCGCTGTAGCCATGGTCGCAGAGGACCATCCATGCCTCACTATACGACAAGGCAGGCTAATCAAGTAAGGAGCGGTGACTCGTCGACAACGAAAGAATCACGACCCAGCCGATGGAGGTTTTTGAAGGGCACCAGAACCTGCACCCACTACCAGCACATTGCGGGACACATGTAATGTAATGACTACGTTGCTCGTGCACCCTCCTTGAGCTTTAATCACCTTTTCATGGTTGATTTGCGTATGTGAGGAGTGTTAACTGGGACTGGAAAGGATGGCGTGTACCACCATGCGGCCCAGTATTTAGATGCTCATCAAGACATCTGCACCGTGTTAAACGCATGAGACGGGGACAATTCGACAATGTCACGCAGCGGGGATGGACCTGCTGTATCAGCGCCTGTTATCGACGAGGTATGCGGTCTTGCCACGTCGGGGCCAGGCGTCGCTCGTCAGGTCATCACCAGTCCATACGCACAACTCCGACGCAGAAGGCCATCAGCGCCTCGCTCAATGATGTGCTCCTCGAGGGCATATATGCCGCAATAATGGAGCAGCTTGTACCCCGCTCACAAGCTCTGTCTGAGAGTCTCAAGGGCCTGCAAGCCACATGCTCATCGGTTGACAGAGCAGCAGGTCAGGGGAGATGGTTGGGTGAATCAAGATTATATTCAGAGCGGTGGGAAAGGGAACACCAGCAACTCAGCACACACTCAGCTCCTATCGTCTGCAGCGGAGGATCTTCATGCCACTGAGACAGAAATGCGTCGATTGGCTGGCTTGGTCGAGCAGTGCAGGAAGGAGCTGGATGACGTGCTGTCGAAAAAATGAGACCCCCTCGGAATCAATCTCCGTGCTGCGTTTCCCTCAGTCCGGAACACTCGAATTATATAGCCAGGCATACAACAAACAGTCCGTGAAGCTGAACTTTCATATGTGCCATGTAAACAAAACCCCTTTTGCGTCCAGACGAGGCACATGTCCCTCTCCCAATGCCGACAGCGCTCTTGCGTCCTTATGGGCTTCCTTCGCAGAGTACCTTCTCCACCATGCGCCCCGCACGAGCTGGTCCCTCGATGAGGACCGGGGTTCCCTCATGCACATTACGGACTCCTGCGGCAGGTAGGAAGGGGGCAATGCCCTTGCCAAGTCTCGACCAGCCTTGCCTTGCACCGTCAAAGAATCCATGGCCCCCGGCACATCCCGAGCGCAGGTAGCCAGCCTGTGGACATCCGCTTCGCCATCCCTTTCAAGTGCCACTTCGGCCAGCATTTGGCGGTGATCGGGGGACCCAGGCAGCTGGGGCAGTGGGAGGCCGCTGCAGCACTGCCCATGACCTGGCAACAGGGCGACGTCTGGGCGGCCTCCCTCGCATGGTGCGCCGGCTGTATGGGGCAGACTGCCAGGCAGGGGTTTGACGAAGCGAACAGCTTCAGCCTTGGGAGCGCCATGCTGGTAGCAAACCCCATGCGGGAAGTTGTTGCGTGCGTCGCTCGGGCATTGGAGGAGCAGTTTCATCGCATGAACCGCAAGATTGCCCCCCCTTCCCCATTTTTGGTGCGCCCCGCCATCTCCCTGGATCTGCATCCCCACTCCTGCCATGCACTGACCCGCTCGATTCCTTAGGGATGATGGCGGTACGCTGGAGTACAAGTATGTGGTGCGGAACGACGACCTCACGGTGGCGGGGTGGAAACCAGGGCCAAACTGCGAGCTGCAGCTGCCCACCGGCTCTCCGCTCCGCGCCGTGCGGGTGTGGGACACCTGGGACGGGGGCTGCCAGACGGTGGAGGTGTGCTGTGTGCGGGTGTGGGTGGTGGTAGTGGTGAGGTGAGACGCTGGACCAGTGACATGCTTGACCGCCCCGTGGGGGTGGGCAGCCCGGCACAGGCAGCGCTCAGCCTCGCAAGACTCCCACCCACTGCCCTGCTCACCTCGCTTCCCTTTGCCCCCCTCTCACACAGCTCGAGGTACCCGAGGCAGGCACGTCCAAGCCAGCCCTGCGCAGGCCCAAGGCGAGCGGGGTTTGCCACGTCTGGTGGCGAAGTCCCCGGGCTGGGGAGGGATCCCGCGGCAGCCGCCGACCCCAGCATACCACAGGGCATGGATGGCCCCTTCGCCGGGGCCTTGGGGCCTGTGCACCTCCAATGCCCACCCCTCGCCCTTGCTGAAGGCCATCGCATCAGTACCATACCCCAAACTCACCAACCCCATGTGACAGGGTTCGCTGGGCGTGCTCTCCAAGGAGACCCTGGTGGCGCTGCAGCGGCTGGCCGGCGCGCTGGAGGCCGGGGAGGCGGCGGCCGCCGCCGCCGACCCTGGGTCGCCCGAGGCGCTGAGGGCCGACGCCGAGCTGGCCAGCGCGACGCAGCATGCGCTGGCCATGATGCGCGCTGAGGAGGCGCTGGGCAGGCTGCCGAGGCGCGGGAAAGCGCGGAACGGGCGGGGCCGCGGCCGGGGGGCGGTGTGAACCCGCGCGGCGGTGATTCGGTCTGGCGTACCATTCCGAGGCCCATGAGAACCCAGCTCCAGCCATGGATCTGTCTGGCTGTGCCCGCCTGGCATCAGCCAGGCCTGCCCTTGCGCCATGCACCCTGGCGCCGACCTCGCCGAGGCCGCCAAACCTCTGAGCCCCACCCTGGCATATGGTGATACTGAGTCATTCTACAGGGCTGTCAGACCAGCCGTTCACTCTGGAACACTGCACAAAGGGGGATGAGGAGGGCCCGAGGCATCAGGCGGGGAAAAGCTCTGCATCCTGGGGCCCCAGGACGTCAACTGGGCGGGGGAGGGTCCGCTGTCACATGCCCTCGGTCGCCTCTTGAATCTCTTGCAGGGTGATGGCCTGGTCCTCCCCCCGAAAGTCGTTGTCCTCGGTGAGGAAGAGCATGCAATGGCACTCCTGCGGGTCAGGGCGGGCTGGGCACCGGTGATGCAGGCAGACACACGAAACGCCTGCCCAAGGGCACAGGCCCTGGAAAAATCAGACCCGGCGCATCAAGGGTAGGGATCGGCAGCGGTACAGGCCCTCCCTTGGCCACCCGTCACAAGACGCGACCACCGTTGCACCTTGCGCTCGCGCATCGGCACACACGGACAGTTCCAGAAGCCCTGCGCCACCTCGGCGGCCTTGTCATCGTAGTGCCGGCAGGGGCACAGGGGGGCGCCGTAGTCGGTCTTGTGCTCCGCCAGCCCCTTGATGACCACAGCGGTCACAGACTTGTCAGAACAGAAGTAGGTGCCGGTGCTGTGCGTGCAAAGGGAGGAAACGTTCCCGCAGCCCGAGGGTGGGCGAGCCATGCCGGTAGCAGGTAGAGATGGACGGCATGTAGCATGCAGCCCCCCCGGAGGCCATGACGACGGACCTCGTAGTCAGCATGGCCCCTCCTCCGTC
The DNA here is from genome assembly GCF_000733215.1 of Auxenochlorella protothecoides. Taxonomy (NCBI): domain Eukaryota; kingdom Viridiplantae; phylum Chlorophyta; class Trebouxiophyceae; order Chlorellales; family Chlorellaceae; genus Auxenochlorella; species Auxenochlorella protothecoides. The sequence goes on from NW_011934258.1 coordinate 106,027, forward strand.
ACCTCACCGTCGTGCATACTGTTCTGAGAACTTCCGCATCGCCTCCAGGTTCTTCCCCGGCTTGGCATCGCTCACATCTGTGGTGGTCGACAGTGCGAGGGGAGTGGGACACTGTGCGCCGAGCAACAGATCATGCAGGCTTGGGCATGTCGCTGCATGAGGCGCAGGGGTGCTCACCTGGCTCCGATTGGGCGGCAGCAGCCCTGATGCCGTGGGTGAGAGGGGCCCTGCGCTGCGAGCGGAAGGCCTGCCCGACCTTCACGGGGCAGGGCTTCAGCGAGCAGGGGCTCTTTGTTCCTAAACTGGCGACGTTCATGATGCAAAAATTCAGTCTGTAGAGCACTTGTATGGCGTGGGTGTCTACGTTATGGACAAGCCAACCTCCTCAACCGATGTTGTGGCTTGTGCGCGCTAGAAAGCGGGGTTGATTTTCGATGAACATAGACGAGGGAGAATGCACGCTCTAAGAGCGTGGACGCAAGAGCTATGACGCTTTGCTTTTCCAATGCTGATTCCAATTCCGGGGGTGTAGACCTTGTCTGATAGGAGTGGCATCCTAGGTAGACCTGGATGTTGTTCGTGAGATAGATGATGGGCAACCAGCAGGAATGGCTTCTGGAGCCGCAGACGCCTGATTTGCCACCAGGCTGGGGCCTGAAAGCGACTCGAGGGATTAAGGCCTTGTCAACAGACGGTACATGAAACTCCCAAAGTGGTTGCATGAGCATGAGGCACCTTCTTCAAAGCTTGGAAAGGGGACACATTCTCCGGGGCACATGAGAGGCTTTTAGGTTATATGAAACGTTGCAAAGCCAAAGTTTGGAGCTAGTGAATGATGATTTACACCAGCATCGAAATTCGCCCCACGAAGAGAAGATTCGCGTAATCAATGCGATCCGGGCCGATTCTCCTCCTTGCGACGTGCCCCACGGTCTGATACAGAGGGTCACCCCGCGGGACCCCGTTGTTTTTTTGGAAGTACCTTTCCGGGCCCCATAAAGTTTCAAAGTATAAATAATGGACACGCATAGTCCTTGGCAAGGTATAAACAGCACTTCATACCCAAGCAATGCTGCGTTGGAGAGCCTGGAGCAGGCCCTCTCGGGAATGCCGTCCGTGGGCGCAGACAGCATAGAAACGCTGCTGTCCATGCGGTCCTCTTTGGAGGGCCCCCCCTCTCCCCAGTTCCACCTGCCAACTTCCTACCCAGGTGTGCAGTGGTGCGCTGCGGGCCTGCATGGTGGAACCTCGCTCCAGGAATTACGTCGGCTGACCCCCCAATTACGGACCCCATGACAGGCCTGCAAACCCACGCCTCGCCGTCCTTGACTGCCCCCGACCACCTCGAAACCTATTCTTGTCCCAATCTAAACTCGTTCCTGGAAGTCGGGCCCCTGTACTCGAGCCTGGGCAGCATTTCCGGGGCCGGAGGCCAGGCGCTGGATGGGCTGCAGGCCCCGTCAGCAACTCCTAGCTGGAATGACACCCAGGGCCAGGTCCTCGCCCAGGCACTCCGCAACATACTCCTTCTCAAGAACTGGAGTCTTAATACGTCTGGAAGTGAGGTGACTGCCGCCCCCCATCCGCCCTCCAGACAAGTGAGGTTGCGGGAGCGGAACTCTGCTGGTGAGCCTGGCCTCCACAGGCATGCATTGCGGCCCCCGTGCCATCTCACCGCCCTTTCCCCCTTCTTTTTCTCATCGAGCCAGGTTGCCACCTTGCAGCCTAGCGCCGCAGCGCCCAGTCCGGGCACGGGTCGTTCCAGCCCCCGTGGGGCACCACACGCCTCAGCCGAGAAGATCCAGCGCACCGTTTACGTCTCCGACCTGTCCCAGGACCTGACGGAGGCCGCCATCTCCGCCGCGTTCCTGTCCTGCGGTTCCATCGTGGACTGCCGCATCTGCGGCGACACCCAGGGGCCCCTCCGCTTCGCATTCATCGAGTTCTGCAGCGTGGAGGCTGCCCAGAAGGTGCGAGGGTGTGTTCGGTGTAGGGGCCAGGGGCATGCAGGCTGCTGTGCACCGCTTGCGCCCGGCCAGACCTGGGATGGCTCGATCCGCCGCTGTGCCTTTCCATTCACCATGCCCGCCTCAACTGCCCTCTGCAGGCGGTGAGCCGGAGCGGGCAGCTAGTGGGGAACTGCATCGTCCGTGTCAGCCCGAGCAAGACTGCTATCGTGCCCGTCAGCAACACATACCTGTGCGTGGTCAGGAGGGACTTGGAATCAAGTTTGGGATATGATGTGGTCACTCACAAGTGCCTGGAGGATGTGCCGTCCTCGTCCCAGGTGCACACATTTATATCTGCCCGTCTCCCTGTCACATGCTCATTCCATGATTCTCTCCCCGCCGGTGCAGACCCCGCTCGAGCAGCGAATGGGAGCAAGTGGCGCGCACTGTGTATGTGACCAACGTTGATCGCCGGCTGGAGAGGGAGGCGCTCCGGACTTTTTTCTCCGAGGCATGTGGTGAGTAGCGGGCTGTCAGAGTGGCTGGGCTGTCGAAGGGGGAGAGGGGTGGTCTCCTTGTTCTAGGGCATAGTGAAGGTCCTGGGACCATGACATCTCCATGCCCTGTAGTCAACCATGTCCACGGATGCCTCGTATTGTCACCCTGACTCTTCCCCCCCCTCCGTCCTTCGTCCACTGCGCGCTCAGGCCCGGTGAGCCGCCTCCGCCTGCTGGGGGATGGGCACCACGCCACCAAGATCGCTTTTGTCGAGTTCTTCTCGCGCTCCAGTGCGCACCAGGCCCTGACCTGCTCGGGCACCATGTTGGGTGAGTGTCGGCGCCGGTTGGTGCATCTGCGTGGCATGGGCATCGAGCACAGATGTGCGGTCGGGTTTGGTACACCTGCCGCAGCTCTTGTGCTGCCCAGTACTTGTCGCTTTGCATCCGGGACCAAAGGCAGGTCGACCCGCAAACCTTCACCCCCTCCCACTCCGACCCCCTCCCCAGGCGGCTCCCCCCTGCGAGTCTCGCCCTCCAAAACCCCGCTGCGCACCGGCAGCGGCAGTTCCAGATCCGGCAGATCGTCGCTGTCTTGATTACTTCCCCGGCCCCCCCTTGGGACCCTATTGCACACTGGGGGACACTTTGTCCACCCATGTTGCTCCCAAGTACTCCCTTTGCAGGACAGTTCCTGCCCTGCGGCTCTTCCAGGGCGCCCCCACCCTGGCAGCTTGCCACAGGCCAAATCCGCCCCGTGCTGCCTTTTACTGCTTGCCGTTGGGAATAAGACCAGACCATGATGGCCCGGCCAGCATGCCCACCCTACCATATGGCAACCGCATTCCAGGGCATTCTCTTAGATTGATGCCCACTTCGCTCTTACGAGGTGCGTCTCGCTGCCCCTGGTGCACAGGCGGCACCTGTTGAACCCAAATCCCCTCCGTAACCAGTGTTCCCAGGCCCCCCAAAAACGTTTATCCATATACTAGTACCACGCTCTGAATATCGATGTTTGAACCACCGCCATGCCTGGTCCAGGGCTATTTGAGCCCCTGTCCGTCCTTTCGTTCCCTTCCACCTGTCCCACTACAACCCCCTGCACTGGTCCAGGACTGCGAACACCTCTTTTATGTTTGGAGCATTCCCCCGCCCTCCCCTTGAACTCCTGTTGGTCGAGGTGCTTTTGTTGTGTCTCTTTTTGCTGGCACCCACAGGCGGAGCACATCCCCTGTGGGCTGGCCCGTATCACCGAACCGGACTCGGTCTCTTCTGTCGAGGGCGCAATAACTTAACGTGGTAATATGGAGCGAGATTGGCAGGATGACAGAGAAATAGTTCACCCTGTTGGGGTCGTACGAGTGGAGGGCAGGGCCAGGGCATGCTGCCATCAAGGCCCGGGAGTACCCTCCAGGGCTGGCCGCCGCAAGTTGACACCGCCCTCTCCCTTGGTCAGCAGCGCACAGATTGCGGCGGTCCAGGGTCTAAAGGGTGGCAGGTCCACGGCCCAATGCCCCGGCCTCACGATCCTGGTGAGGTTCTGGCAGCCCCGCAGGCTGCACGGGTTGGGTGGGAGTGATGAGCAGGGGTGGCGGAGGCAGTTGTCGCAGGGACTCCCTGAGCTTGCTGTGCCGCAATGACGGGACCCTTTTGTAGAGGCGCCCCGCAACAAAAGTGTACCTGTTGGTGAGGAAGGCCTCTCTCCAGGCACTGCGATGTGAGGGATCTGGGGGCTGCTCCAACACGGTCAGGCCGCATGCCGCCGCCGCGCGGAGGGCCGCCCGCCGCGCCGTCCCGGCCAGCACGCCATCCTTTTCGCCGGCGGTCTGGAGTGTGTAGTCCGACGCCCGCTGCGAGGCGGTGGCTGGGCCTGCACCGTTGGCAGCGGCGGGAAAGAGCCCGGCATGTGTGAGCCAACTTGCCACCCTGCAGCATGGGGGTCATCAGACCGCCCACGCCAATCCTTCTGTATGACCCAGTCCACCCTGCAGCCACACCCAGACGCCCCCTCCTCGGCCTTCCAGACTCACATCTGCCCGCGCGGCCCCACCCCCGGCCCCGGTGCCACCCACCGCTGATGACAAAGAAATTAGTCACCAAGCCCTCCAGCAGGCCGCCGGCCGCGTCGGCCAGCAGGACCTCGACCACGCCAGGCCGCCTGAGGCCCTCCAGCGGCGCGCGCTCCCGGACCCAGGCCGAGTCCTTGGCCAGGGGCAGCGCGCGCCCCGGCCCCAGCACCGCCGCCCAGCCGGGCGGGACCGTGCAGTACGGGTCGGCCACCAGCGGCTGGGCCACGGCGTGCACCTGGAGCGGCGCGCCGGGGCAGGCCAGCAGCACGAGGCAGGCGGGGCCGCCCGGGGCAGGCAGGGCCCTCAGGGCTGAATGGGCCGTCAGGAGGAGCAGGTCGGCGAGGGTGTTTCCTTTCTCGCTTTCCATTCCCTGTGGTGAGGTGGACGGGCTCGTGGGCGCCCAAGGATCAACGACCAGCCGGGAGGAAGCGTGACGGCGCGGCGCCGCAGTGGCCCTGCCCGGCTCCCGTCTGGCTCCCAGTGTCCGTACACCCCACCGCCACTCACGTGCCAGGCGCCGTAGTCCACCAGGCCAGCCTCGTGCAGCAGCCCGATGGACTGCTCCAGGCGCGCCACATGCTGCGCCCAGTCGACGGCGAAGAAGGGGCGGGGCAGGCGCAGCGCGGTGTAGGCCCCGCGCGGCGCCTGGGCCAGGTAGCTGGAGGGCGTGGGTGGGTCCAGGGCGAGCAACCTGCCATCCATGGCCACCACACAGCCTGGGGACATTTTGTGTTTTGGGGGAGGAGCCCCCAATTGCCCAGGAGAGCTTTCTCCAAATGAAGAGGGATTACCTCCGCATCTCAGCTACCGTCAGGTGGCCATCGACGGGAGTCAGTACGCTGCCCGAGTGCTTGAGCAGCGCGTGCGTCAATGGGTTCAGTACGGTTTCTCCGAGAGTCACTTTCGGCGCACACCTTGGCAGCCGATCTGATCGCAGGTCGAGGGATTTCTACGTATTCCTATGATTACATACTCCCTCAAGGTCCTTTGCATGAGCATAGGGTGGTGCGATGGTGGATGATTCCTGGGTCCCCCGGCCGGGAGCCTTCCGACATCGTCTGGGCGCTCCAGCTTTCCCCATCAGATCCCCCCTTTCATCGACACCGTCCACCTCTCGGCTCCTTACTGTCTCTCCCGCCTGGCAACGATACAGTTCACAGCATTCGTTTCAGAATGAAAGCTTGCAAGCACCCGGTGCACCCAGGTCACACCCGCAACAGGCGCAGGAAAACCGACGGCGCGGCGACTCTGACTCGCAGGTCTGCGATGTCGATGTCGTGCCCGCCCTCCACCAGGCCCCACTGCGCGATCTGCGCGCTCTCCTCCAGCCTGGCCACCGCCAGCGCGTCGGGGACGCCCACCTCCCCCTCCACCACCGCGCAGGCGAGGAGCACCGAGCGGCAGCACGCCGCCAGGTGCTCCAGCGCGGTCAGGTGCCAGCGGTCCAGCGATTCCAGGTAGGCCTGTGCCGCGGCCAGGTCAGCGTCCGGCAGGGCCGCGCCGAAGATGGAGTCGGAGGGGCGCAGGGCCGCACCCAGCCGTGCCCGCGCCCAGCCCAGGATCGGCTCGTAGGTCTCGGCCTGCAGCACGGCCAGGCGGCCCGGCGCCTCGCGGCACAGCAGGCTGTCGGTGTGCAGGTAGTGGATCAGGGTGTCAACGACGACGGCGCGGCCGCGTGGGGCATCGATGGCCGTGGCGGCCAGGGTCATGAGCGGCATCGTGTGCGGCTGCACCCGCTGTACCTGTCGCAGTGGGAGGGGCAAGGGGGCGAGGTGGAGGGGGTAGGTGTCATGTGGTACGAGGCGCCGGCTGCGCTGCAGACGCGTGCGCGTGTGACTGCTCGTCGGCGCTCGCAGTAATCCACTCACCTGGCACTCCCACTCGGCGGCGATGGCGTGCGCCAGTGCCTCGCTCGGCACCGTCAGGGGCTTCTGGGCCGGGGTGCGAAGGACTCGGGAGTCCAGCGTCACATGGTACCCCTGCAAGATTGAGCGGTTGAAGGGGGGAGGCGGGTGGGCAATTGTGAGTAGGATACAAGGGGGCACACTCCTGCTCCCCAGCCGCAGGCCAGCAGCTGGAACCCCCGGCGCCAGCCCACCTGGCCTTGGTCCTCTGGTCTCACGCCCACGTGCTTGTAGAATCTGCCGATGCTGGTCTCACGGGGGGAAGAGGAAGACACGGAGTGGGTGGCCGACCCCCGTCGTGCGTCCCCCGGGAGACTCAGGGTCTGCACAGGCGCCACGCAGGCCTCCACTGCCGAGACCAGGCGCCCTGCGCTCCGGCGCAGCACGCCAGTCATCGTTGTGCCCGATGATGAGCCTATTGATACGTCCTTGTGCTCTGGAGAAGGAGTCCTGGCTCGTGCTTCCTTGCAGGGTGAGTGCCGTGGCTGGTGAGCGATCTCGGGAAGGGAAACCCCACTGCTTTGCGTGCGCTGCGGTGGGTCCACCAGTTCATCACCGGAATCAGGAGACGCGCACGAGCCACCATGTAACACCTGTATCCAAGCATGATGGGCAAACCTGATTCTTCAGATATTTAATAGGCCTCTTGATGCTCCATGACGTGCTCGATTGTCAGCGCAGGCGCAAATTCACTCGTGGGGTTGCATGAACGACCAGGCTGCCCCCCACGCCATGCGGCGTGGCACGGTACCCGTCAGCTTACAGTACTGAAAACTGGACGCCACAGAAACACATTACCACGCTATGCTGAGCCCGAAAGTGTATCAGCTGCCTCCCGGGACAGCACCCCAGCATCATCGGCAAGCACCACCCCTCCCACCCAGGAGGGTGTTCGCCCCGACTCACTCCCCGCCCCGGACACGTCGCTGGGGAAGAAGCTGGCAGGAGGAGCCCTGGTGGGCACCCTGGCGGTCTTTCTGGCCGCACGAGGTCTGACGGGACCCACATCCCTGGAGCAGCTCAAATCTGATGCTGTGGATCTGGACATTGCCCTGACAAATGGCAAGCCCACGCTCATCGAGTTCTATGCCGACTGGTGCAAGGTGTGTGCGCATGCGGATTGTTTATTGTATGTTTGGGGAGAGAATGGTGGCCGAACTGGTATGTGCATGTGTGTGTAGTCCAACAGCATGTTGCACAACGTGATTGTGTCTTCAAGTCAGACTTCTATGCGCATCAAGCCTGTTTAGATCCTCTTGGCCATCTTTGCACAGCTTTGCTGACTGTCTGGAAGGCTTGGCGCTTGCATGCATGCGTCCTCAATGCCAGCGCTTCATGCAGTGGGGAGCACCAAGATTCACCCCATTCTCCACCCCATCCCTGCCCCCCTCTCAGGTCTGCCAGGAGATGGCCCCTGTTCTGACAGATGCCATGGACTCCGCCGCCTCTACGGCCCCCACCCGTCCCCCCGGGGTCAACCTGGTCATGCTCAACATCGACAACTCGCGCTGGACGCAGGAGCGCCGGCAGTACCACGTGCGCGGCGTCCCGCAGTACCAGTTTCTGGATGGCCAGGGCCGCGCCAAGGGCGCGCTGATCGGCAAGATCCCGGGGCTCGCCCTGGTCGCTGACCTGGAGGCGCTGAAGGCGGGGGAGGAGCTGCCCTTTCTGAGCGCGGCTGGGGATGCCGCCGATCTGGACAGTGTGGCCCCCAGTGCCGGGGTGTCGCCGCTCCCGCCCGCCGCGCCCGCCCCCAGCGCATTGCCACGGGACCATTCCTGAGGATATTGCGGGGCAGCATGGGGCCGGAGGCCCTGCCCCGTGAAGTTTTGTCTCTACTGATACATCTGCATCGCTTCACCTCGATGCCCATACCAGCCTGATACATCACCGCCATTCTTTGACAATGTACATGGGGGCGAATTGGAACACAGTGCTTGGGGTACTCCAGGCACAGGGTGAGGCACGTGGGAGCTGGAGCGACGGATGGGAGTGTGGCAACGCTTACGCCAGGCATGAAGCAGGTGACAGAAAATCTCAACCCAAGCTCACGCGCCCGTCGCTCCCCTGACAGAGTCGCCTGGAACCTGCGATCGCGCCGGCCACGGCTGCGGCCACGTCGGCGCCCTTGCAATCCACCCCCGCCGCCGCTGCCACCGCCTTGACCAGCTTGCTCAGCCGCATGCTGGGCTTGCCGCACCCCTGCAGCACCTGCAGCGTCAGCTTCTTCCACTTGACCGTACGCGGGGCCACGGGCGGCCTGCCGTCGGCCTGGCGCGGCGCAGGGTGTGCGTCCGTCGGCGTCGAGGGATTCCGCGCTGCCGCGGGGCCCCCTCGCCCCTCTCCCGTGCCGCCGGTCGGATCCGCTGGCCGCCGTCCAGGCGGCATGACGATGGTCACGCCCTGCAGCTCCTCCTCAGCCTCCCCTTCCAGCGCCAGCTCAGCCTCCTCCTCCCCCTCGTCCTCGCTGTCCAGCCGGGTCTTGGTCCCCGCCCAGCGCGTCCCCGCCACCTTCTTGGGAGCGCCGGCACGGCCCAGTCCCACCCGCCCCTGCGTCGCGCCGTCGTGTGTGCGCGTGAACAGCGCCTCCTGGTCCCCCTCGCTGAAGTTGTGCACGGCGATGGCGCCCGGGCGGGGGCTCGCGCGCCGCGCGGCGCTGCCCAGCCGCCCCGACCGCTCAAAGTAGCCCGCCCACCACGCGCCGGGGTCGGTGCGGGGGAGCGCAGGGGTGGGCGGGGCTGCCGGGCGGGGCCGTGCGCTGGCGTCTGGCCGTGAGACCTGGGGAGCGGGCGCAGCGTCTGCGCTCCGCGCGGCCGAGGGCCACTCGACCTCGGGCCGCGCCTGCGCGGCCGCCAGCGCCGCAAAGGGGTCCACCCCCCCGAGGATGGCCTGCAGGCTGCCAGAGGTGTACTGCCGGACGTCCTTGGCCGACTCCCGCCGCTTGAACCGTCCCTGATGCGAGACGGACTTGGGGGCGGGCTTGGGTGGGGCGGGCTTGGGTGGGGCGGGTTTCGCGGGCGCGGGCGTCGCCTCGGCGGCCGGGGCCTCCTCCGCATCGCTCTCGCTGCCGCTGCCGTCGCTGCTGTCGCCAGAGGTCGCGTGCTGGGAGGTGACCTCCGACAGGTTACTCAGCACCCGGTGGAAGTCCAGCATGCCCGCGCTCCAGTCACGCGCCCTGTCCGCGCTTTCCACCTGACGCAGGAGCCGGCGCGTGGTTTGGTCAGGGCACGGAGAAGCTTTCCAGGACAGCGCTGGAGCATGCCGAGGTATGGGGCCAATGCCCGCGACTCCCCCTGCTCAACCTCATTCTGACACAGCACTGCGCAGAGTCACGTATCATTCAAGGACCCATGTATGAACCCACCTGCCCTCCACCCTCCTCCCACGCCGCCCTGCTCACCGCGCCGACGCCCCAGTTCTCAAACTTCTTCTTTACTCGGATGTGTTCCTTGATGCCCTGCCCCGTAGCCCCCAGGCCGTCGCCCTCTTTCCAACCCATGGAGGAGAGCAGCTTGTACCCCGCCGACTCCTTCTGGACTCCCTGGTACCTCTGCACCGGGGCAAGCAAGGCCGATGCCATGGCGCAAGAGGTCCCGTGCGAGGGTGGGGCCTGGGCGCCAGCCGCAAAGTGTTAGTGGCGAGCAGACGGCCAGATACTCCCGTCGCGACAAGTGGGATATCCGATTTATCGTGTTCTTTTTCAATCACGATGCCCACCAGCCGTAGTTTGGTATACGTAGTGGACTTGCGGTCACGGTGCCAGGGCGTGGCGCGCGGTCGACTTCCCGCGCCCTCGCTCGCTCCCGGCCCACGCCCACGGGCCCTCATTGGCGAGCTTTCGCCTCTGGCTGCGTGATGTCAAGCGAACAAGATCACTCCATCACCCCTGTGACGCCGGAAAGCGTTCTTTAGTTCTGCTACACCGCCCCGTCCTCGATAAAGTCATCGAATAAAGCCTTGCTGGAGATCACTTATACGGTATCTTGCGCAGTGGGGCCAAGGCCTTGGCGCTTTTTGAAATTAGTACGATGAAGATGCACTGACTGCAGTGGTCACGCCCTACGAAATCCAACCTTCAGTCATGGGTCTCCTTCAGCTGCTGGCCAGCCTGACGCTGGTCGCTGGGCTGGTGGGCACTTGCCATGCGTACTCCTTGGGCGACTTTGTGCCTACAGCCCGGCGGGGCCAGTTCCAGACGGTAGGGGTATTGTATAGTCCTGGGATCAAGGGTAGCAGCCTGTACAGAGTCGATACAGGGATGCCCAAGACCCTGTGTTACACAATGTGTCTCGCTTGGGTCAGGTCCATCCTGATTTTCACGCCGTCCATCCCCCCCCCCCTTTGCATACAATTCACCCATGCTATCTGCTGCACCAAATTGCAGCAAAGAACGCAGTGGCATGATGTGCACGGGCAGCACTGCCCCAAGTTTGGCCACGACCAGCTGGTGAGTTTGGCAACCACGCCCCCGGAACGTGTCGCTGGGCGCACCGAACAAAGCCTTGTTCATAGGCCCAGTGAGCTTTCTTACGGCATTCCCTCTCCTCTACCCCGTCCAGGTGTCCCTTCCCATACCAAAGCCCCAAGCGTTCCGCCCCGGGGACAACTACAAGATCCAGTTCAGCTTCGCAGGTCTGTGGATTTGTGGGCTCTGGCTGGGGATTGGCCTGGAGGGGGCCGTCCCGAGACTGGAGCGCATCATGATCTGTACCAAGACCGCGACCCCGGTTTGGCTGCACTTGCTCAGTTCTTCCCCCCCCTCAAACCTCACCACCGCCCCTCCCCCCCCAACCCCCATCGCTGCAGGCGACCAGTTTGTCACCCCCTGGCTGCTGGTCATGGGGCGCTACCTGTCCCTCGTCTCCTACCTGGACGTGGAGCTGACGCACACGGGCGGTGAGCTGCGGAGCGTGCGGGCCGCGGTCTACGACCTGCCCCACCGCGATGCCGCGGCCCACCCGCTCCTGGTGTCCCAGTGGGCCAACGCCAGCCACTGGCCCAAGCCACTGCTGGTGCAGTACCGCTGGGTGGCTGGGGCGGAGGTGCGGGGCGACCACGCGCTGCTCCTCCTCTTCGCCGCCGCGGCCGCGCTGCTGGGCCTGGTGCTGAGCAACGCGTACCGCTCGTACCGTCGCCACCTGGCGGCCTTCGTCGTGGCCGTGGCCGCGCCCACGCAGCCCAAGGCGGACTGAGGGGGCGGCGGAGGCGGGGGGCGGTGTGGGGTGCATCCAACCAGACATGGCAGTGGAGGAGTCCCGATGACCATGCAGCCACTCCCGCAAGAGCACCAGGAGTGTGCTGCATGGGAGACTGTGCAGCAGGTCGACCGTGGTGGATGCGAGGCCTCCTTGCACTGTTGCGCGTCCTGCGTTCGCCCTTGTTCCGAGTCGTGTAGGCTCCTTTCCCTCCTGGCCAAACCCAACCGTGTGTGGCTCAACATCCCAGAGAGGGTAGTGCAGCACATTGGGGGTTTGGACACCTCAACTTGTATGAAACTCGTGACAGAGCACAAAATCGTAGAGCCACCTGCGCGTCATCCCCAGCATCGGGCTCAGGCCGCGGCCTGGGGTGGCGTGGTCGGCGCCAGCTCCATCTGCTCCTCAACCAAACTGCTCGCCACCGACGCAGCGCCGCCTTTCCTCTTCCTCCGCGCCCGGCCTCCCTTCCCGGTGCTGGCATCGCTGCCGTCCATGCCAACGACCCTCGCACAGGCATCTGGGCCGGCATCGACTTCTTCTGCGACTTCGCTTCCCCGCGCCAGCAGGACCTCCTCCGCCCGTGTGGTTCCAGGCACCCTTCCCCTGTACCGCGCCAGCTCGGAGATGAAGAGCGTGTTGTGCGCCCAGCCGGCGTGGGCGCCAAAGCGCGCGACAAAGGCTGCCTGCACCTGCGCGTGCAGCGCCGGCGTCAGCGCCTTGCCACGCAGGGCGGGGAGGTAGTGCCGCGTGGCCAGCGCCAGCACGTGCACGTCCACGGGCACCAGCGCGTGCGCGTCCAGGGAGAAGAGCGCGGCGCAGGCGGCCACCTTGGGCCCCACGCCGGGCAGCGTGCACAGCGCGGCCACCGCCACGTCGGGCGGGCCGGCGCGCAACGTGGCGAGCCAGGCCTCGCCGCCCAGGGCCCGCAGCCGGGCGACGCTGCCGGTGACGAAGCGCGCGCGGTAGCCAAACCCCGCGGCGCGCAGGTCGGCCTCGCTGACCGCTGCCAGCTGGTCCAGGGTGGGGAAGGCGTGGTGGGCGGGGCCGCCATACTCGTCGCTGCGTGTCAGTGGCAGGCGGGTGCCCCAGCCGCTGCACAGCCGCTCCACCATGCCGTGGATGCGGGAGATGTGGTTGTTGCTACTGCACAGGAACTGGAACAGCGTCTCCGTGGGGTCCTGGCGCAGCATGCGGGCGCCTGGAGCTCAGGTGGGTTGGTGGGAAGGGAGGAAGCGTGAGCTTGCACAGGAGTTGATTCTGAGACGGTGGATACAATTAAGTCTTTGGTCCATGCAGAGGGACAAGGATATCTGGATCAGGTACAGCATCGGGGTCTCCTTGGGACACGAGGTAGCATCGGATCTCAACCCGACGACTGGATCTCTCACCCATCAACAACGCAGCATCTGCCCTGCCTGCACCGCCTGCACCTTGGAAGTAGGGCTGGATGCGGGCAAAATGGTCGCAGGAGGCCGACCACGTGCGCACCAGGTCGGCCAGCGGGGTGGATAGGTTGAAGTAGTCGGCCAGGACGGCAGTGTCCTCGGCCTCGGCAGCCTGGGGAGCCCGTCCGATGATCCGCCAGGCCACGTCGTCCTCCAGCTGGCGGATTTGCACCTATGGAGAGTGAAGGCTCGGGTTTATTGGCATGAGCAATCATGCATCGCGCTCCTATGATCCTCGTCTTGGGCAGAGGAATCGTACCCATGCAATCCCGGCCCCCTCCCTCCCTCAACCGCCCTCAACTCACCACCCGCTGGCCGATGACACCGATGTACTCATCGTCTCCTGTCTCTCTCCATCTGAAGGACTGCCCAGTGGGCAAGGTGTGTTCCAGGCGGAGTTCCTCGCGGGGAGTGCCCAGCAAGTGCCAGCCCGCGCAGTCGGTGGCCATGCCGGCTGAGCAGACCCGGTTAGGGAGGGAGCCTGGCCTTACTGGACGAGAGCCATGCTTGATAAGATGGTATTCACGACAACTGGGTCTCGCGTTGATGGTCGAGTTGAGGAGCGGCCGAGCGGTACTCCTCAGCATACAGACCTGGCGCGTGATCACGAGTGCCCTCAGACAGCACCACTCCAAGCACAGGACATGACGCTAACAACTTTTTCAAATATGTTCCGATTTCAAGATACTGCTACTTGGCGTCACTGATGTGTGCATCGTTTGGCATCGTTCTGTGCGAGCTTTTAATTTCGGACTCAGATTTCATGCTGTGGGTGGCGCGCCACCCCGATGTATCTAGTGGTGAAGGTCAAGTGATTGATGAGGTTCGTTTGCACGTACTCATTCCAGCACGATCAAGAATCAAAACCCCAAAGGCATGGTCATGAACTCCCACCCACGCCGTCCCAGTAGGGCGATGAGGTCGTAGAGCAGTTGCACACCCCCTCGCTTGCCCAGCTTTGCAGACATGCGGCGGGCTCTGATCGCGCTTGCGATCATGCTCACTCTAATCAATCCATCGGCGCATGCCCTGCTGGAATCTCAGGCCTCCAAGTACTCCTGGCTGCTCCAGAACGTTGGCACGGTGACCGATGCCGACCTCGGCCAGCACCTGATCACCCTGTCTGAGCAGGGCGTGCTGGCCAGCCTGAGCCCCGGCGATGGTAGATTGCTTTGGCGAAAGGTGCTGAGCCCAGGTGCCCGGCTCGTGTCGGGGCCCGGGGTGGCCGTCGCCATCGAGCCTGCCAGGGTGCTGGCCTTCGCTGCCACCAATGGGGCCCTGCTCTGGGAGCGCCCCGCCGTCGAGGCAGACGTGGCCTTCACTGCCAATGGGCGCCTCGTGCTGACAGCTCAGGACGCCGTCCATGTGCGCTGCGTTCTCTGGGGATTGTAGACGTCTTGCACGTTGTGTGATAGGATGATGGCGTTCCCACTGGACTCATCTCCGCCCAACAAGTCATTCACTTGCACAAGTCATCCCTCTCAGATCCCCTCCTTCTCGTCAATCAGGTGCTGGCGGCCTCCAACGGCGTGGTGGTGGCCAGCAGCAAGGTCCATGTGGATGGGGAGGAGCCCAGCGAGGCGCGGCCCAGCGTGCACAGCGCCGGCGCCGATGCTGCCACCGCCCTGCTCGCCATCTGGGCGCCCATTCGCCGCGCGCTGGTGGTACTGCAGCTGGACAGCTCCAGCGGCGCGCTGACTCAGATTGCCAGCCACGCGCTTCCTGCCAAGGTGCAGGTCGACTTGGACCCCGCCGCGGTCGCCTTCCTGGCGGGGTCGCGGCTGCTGGCCGTCACCGCCGACGGCAGCACGCTCTGCCACGCCGAGACCCAAGGTGGGCAACGCATCGGTGCGGAGCACTGTGGAGAAGTGGGTTGTGGCATGCAGGCGCAGCACATGTGGCAGCGATCTGCAGCATGATCTTTCGACAAGCTTGTTATGCCAGCCTGGCATGCAGAATCACCATGTCAGAATGGAGACCAGGTCGTCGCGTTCCCACCTGGCACCGCGCCTGGCACGTGCCGGCCCGTCAGAGGGTGCAGCGCCATACACCCTCCCGACTCCCCTCTCTGAAATCGCACCCTGTTGCAGGCGATGCCCCGCTCAGCTGTGAGGCCCAGCGCACCGCCGACGCCCGGCCCCTGTCCGGCTTCCGCCTGCTCAAGGTGCGGCCCTGCGGCGCATACCCCGCCCTCCCCGTCCAGACGCCCGACGGCCTGGCCCTGTTTGCATACCAACGTGGCGCACTGGGTGCCATAGCATTTGTCCCCGGCGGCGTCGGCGCCGCCTGCGCGCTCGACGCTGCGGGGCAGGCGAGCGCCGCCGTGCTCGTGGAGGGGGACCCGCTTTCAGGCCCGGGCGCCGCACGCGTGGACTTTCTGAACCCCGCCGATGGCGGCGTGCTGCGCTCGCGGCCGCTGGCTGGGGCGCCCGGGCCCGGCGTCGCCCGCGCCTTTGCCGGCCCCGCCGACGCTGTCCTCGCCGTGGGCGCCGACGCGACGCTGGCCTTCCATGCGTCCGCCGCGCCCCGCGCCGCCTGGACCAGAGAAGAAGGCGTGGCGTCCTCCGTGGACGCGCTGTTCGTGCCCCTGCCCCCGCCCACCGCGGAGCACGAGGCCGCCTGGCTGGCGGCGAGGCCCGGCACCCTGCAGGCCCTGCGCGCCCAGCTCCTCCTGCTCAAGGCCCAGGCCGGGTTCGGCAGCGCGGAGGAGGCGGCGGAGGTGGCGGCCTTCCAGCACGCCACCGACGACCGCCTGCGCCCCTTCCGCGACGCCGACGGCTTCAGGAAGCAGATCCTGGTCCTGACCGAGCACGGGTGGGGGAGGGAGGGGGGGAGAGGGTTTGGTGGGCGGTTGGGGGTCCAAGGAGTCTGCACGGCTACCGGGGGAAGGGGTGGGGATGTCGAGACTCATCGCTCCATGATGCCACTTTGTCTTAGCACCACAGCACCCGCCTCTTGACCGCACGGTCTCGCATGACGACGCTTGTTCCATGAGCACCACTTCAACCCCCTCCCCACCCCCTCCAACCGCAACTGCATACACACGCTCACGCAGGCAAACTGGTGTCCCTGCACAGCAGCGACGGGCACGTGCTATGGACCCTGACCCTGCCTCGTTCCGGCGCCCTGACCTTCCGCCGCGTGCTGATGTGGCGCGAGCCTCACACGCTCCACGGCGAGCTGGAGGTGGTGGTGCTGGCAGAGGGCGCGTCCGGGGGCGCCGCATGCGTCGTGGACGCGTACTCCGGGCGGCTGGCGGCCACGCTGCCGCTGCCCGGCGGCATGCGCTCCTGGGCGCCGCTGCCCGCGCCGGTGGCGGAGGCCGACGCCTCGAGCTTCGTGTACCTGGGCGTGCCGCTGGACCCCGCGGCCCCCGCGCCCGTGCTGCCCGACACCCCCGCCGCGCACGCGGCGGCGGCGGCGGCGGCGGCCGACACTCTGGGCGTGCTGGCGCGCGACGCGACGGGCCTGCGCGGCCTCGGCCTGGGAAAGGACGGCGCGCTGGAGGCGCGGTGGGCGGCGCCGCTGGCCGGCCCCGGGCGCGAGGTGCTGGCGGTGGCGCGCTCGGCCTCCCGCCCCAACGCCCCCGGCCCCTTTGCCAAGGCCTTTGGCGGCGTGGACGTGCGGTACCGCTACCTGAACCCCAGCCTGACGCTGGTGGCCACCGGCGCCAGCGCCGGGACCGGCCCGGGGGCCGACGGGTCTGTGCCCCCGCTGACCGTGCACCTGCTAGACGGCGTAACCGGGCGAACTCTCTGGTCCGCGAGTCACGAGGGCGGCCGCGGCCCCGTGCGCGCCGTGGTGGCCGACAACTGGGCGGCCTATCACTTCTGGTCGGCCGCCGCGGGGCGCTGGCAGGTGGGCGTGGTGGAGCTGTACGAGGCCGGGGAGCGACGGGTCAGCGTGGCCCAGCTGGCGCTGGCCGGCCCGCCCAACTCCACGCTGCCCGCCAGGCGCCCGCCAGCGCTGGAGGCGTACGCCGCGAGCTATCACACCAAGCTGGCGGCGGCGGCGCTGGGCGTCACTCGCACGGCGCACGGCACCACCGCGCCGCAGCTGCTGCTGGGCACGACGGGGGGGCAGGTGTACATGCTGGACCGGCGCCTGCTGGACCCGCGCCGGCCGGTCGTGGACAAGCCCACGCCGGGCATGCTGGCCGAGGGCCTGGCGCCCTACGCCAGCGAGCTGCCGCTGGCGGGCGGCGCCTTTGCCACGCGCGGAGCGCGCGTCGCGCGCCTGGCCGACCTCCTCGCCGACCCCGCCACGCTGGAGTCCTCCAGCCTGCTCCTGGCGCGGGGGCTGGACCTGTACGGCGCGCGCCTGGCGCCCTCCGCCACCTTCGACCAGGTGCCCGACGACTTCCCCTACGCCCTCCTGGTCCTCATCGTCCTGGGCATGGGCAGCGGCGCCGCCGCGCTGCGCAGGCTGTCCGCGCGTCGCGCCGTCAACCGCCTGTGGGAGTGACTTGGGGGGCGGGCGGGCGGGGGCGGATACCGCGTCTGTGACATGGCCCTCGCCGTGTGTAATCAGTGGATGAGAGGTGTCGTCCGGGAGGACTGTGACAAGGCGGTGTGGGGTGAGTTAGGGTAGAGGGCGATGGAGACGCGAGCAGGCAGACCAAGGAGCAACTGTTCCTTTCATAACGAACCGTACAACCTCGTCTTCAGAGCTGGGATTGTACAAGGTCTGTCTTTGTCAGGAACGTTACATCGCGTGTGGGAGAAGGGCCAAACAGTACAGGCGGTAGGTCAAGAGCAGGGTCAGAGCACGCAGTTCTCCGCCAGCGCGGCGCGCAGCCTCCGGACCTCCGGCTTCTCCAAGGCGGCCGCCGCCGAGGTGCGGGGCCGGCGCATGCCCTCGTTCTCTTGTCCCTCGCTCACGGTTTCCTGCGCCCCGCCGCCATCGCTGCCCCCTGCACTGCTGCCGGCATCCGAGTCTTCCTCTCCTTCAGAGCCGTCGCTTTCGCTGGAGGCCGCGCGGTACCTGACGCCACTCGTGGTCGAGCGGCGCGGCAGCCGCCGACGCGGGGCGGGACCGACGGCAGCATTCCCCACCTCGTCGTCATCGTCTTCGTCGCTCGTGGCATCGTCAGCATCCGGCTCACCGGCCCCACCACCAGCAAAAGCAGATCGGGAGGCGCGGCGCGGCGCGGCCTTCCCCGCCCCCTGCCGCCCAAACGGCAGCGGGCAGCCTGTCGTGAGTTCTGCGTGCGTGGCATGCGAGCCCTCTGCGGCACACTGCAGAGCGTCGCTGTCCACCTGCTCTGCCGCCGCCTCGTGGCGCTCCCGCAGGCGGGCCGCTGCGGCGCGCGCCTCCCGCGCCAGCACGCTGCCAGCCTGGCGTGTGAAGGCCGCATCGCCCACGAGCTCCTCGAGCGCCTCGTGCGCCGCTGCCAGCGTGGCGGCGGCGTCGCCCTGCAGCCCGGCGCGAAGGGGCAGCGTGCTCAGCAGGCGGGCGAGGGCCGAGGCGTAGGCGCGCGCCGCGGCCGTGGCCGCCCCGCTCTCCCGCCACGCCGCCAGCTCACGCACGAGCACCAGGGCCAGGCTCTCGTGGCTGGAGGCGGCGCGCTGGCGCGGCTGGCCGGGGTCAGACGCGTCTGCGGACCACACCGGGGTGTGCAGCAGCTGCGCCACAAAGCGCATGACCACGGGGGCCGTGGCCGCCGAGGCCGGAGCTGTGCGGCTGCAGGCTGCATCCGCTGCCGCCGCCCTGTGTTTGTGCTTGAGTGGACGTGTCTGACAGGTGCCGTCGTTTGGCGCGGGTGCCTGGGTCGAGGAGAGGCCCGGCACATGGAAGGTGGTGGCGCTGAGATGCAGCAGACTGGCCAGAGAATGGCCCCCAGATCATCTTATGCTTTTAAAACTGTTGCACAAGGAGCTGGAACACAGCGGGATGAAGTGCCTGATGCTCCAGAGCACCCACCCAACCCCCAAAACCCAACCATCCCACCTGCGGGCGGCGGGGAGGAGCGCCGATGCCAGCAGGGACTGGGCCTGCAGGGAGAGGGAGGCCAGGGTCTCCAGGGCCACGGTCAGGGTCTGGCGGAACTGGGGTGCTGCCTCCGTGGTCGGATCAAAGGCCAGGCCCAGGAGGCTGATCAAGGCCTGTGGGAGGAGGGTGGAATATGTAGAAGTGGGAAAGGGCATTTTGGAAACGGCGAGCCCGGGAGAGGAACTACCCAGGTGCACAGGACGTGGTGCTGGTGTCCAATGCAGTATACAGCCGAGGATGTCGAGGGTCACGCCGGCGCCAGACATAAAACCCCATGCCGTGCCTTCCACCCAGCGCCAATGCCAGCCCCAGCCTTCGACATGCACCAAACGCACCTCCAGCGCCTCGCTCTCCGGCACGGCGCGACCCGGCGAGAGCTGGCCGAGCACCATCAGGCGGCCCAGGGCGGCGGCCAGGGCGGCACCCGCCTCGTCCCTCGCGCGGGACCTCTCCGGGCCCTCCTCCCCGCCGGCCAGGAGGTCGTGGCGCCAGGCCCCCAGCGCGCACAGCATGGTGGGGACGCAGGGACGGCTGTCTTCCCCCGCCAGCCACTCATCAACCCTCGCGACGCCGTGGCGGGCCGCGATATCCCCGAGCGCCTTCAGATGTCGTGGGGGGAGGGGGTGGGAGGCATGGGATCGTGGCGACGCAGAGCACGTGAGGCTGGGAGAACAGCGTAAAGTCGGGGCCCAATGCTGCCATGCCTGACCCCTGCGTGAGCCTCAGCCCCTCCCAAACCACCCCCAGCACCGCATACGCTTGCCTGGGCAGCAGTGCCGGCGGCGGTCCAGGCATCTGCCTCTCCGTCCTCGACGCCCTGCGCCAGGAGGCGCGCCAGGCGCGGCACCACCGCCGCCACGACACCGCGCGGGGCGGCCGGCGAGGCGGCCAGGAGGCCGGCGCCCCCCGCCGCGAGGCCCGCGGGGCCCCAGCCGGCGTGGCCTGTTTCCGGCGCCTGCCGGGGCATGCGGCGGCTCAGGACCGTTCCCCAGACCCTGTCCAGCAGGCTGGAGACTCCTCGCGGCGGCAGGGCCTGCAGGGCCAGCGCCAGGGCGGACAGGAGGCGGGGCGAGGCAAAGGCCGACGACGTCTCGCCCGCCTCGCAGCGCTCGCACAGGCGCTCCACTGCGACCTGCGCCAGCTGGCCCGACGCGGGCGAGGCGACGCGCAGCAGGCGGGCCAGGGCCCGCGCCGCGACCTCCCTGATGGGCGCAGCCAGGCCGCGGGGCTCGGCTGCGAGCTCGTCCCCTTCTCCGACCAGCTCGCGGAGGACCAAGTCGGAGGCGGTGCGCCGCGCGGCGGCGTCCCCCGTATCCAGGCAGGTCGCAAACATGAGGAGCAGGTGGTCAGCCGCCTCTGGCTGCTCGCCCTTCACCGCCGAGTGCGTCGCGGCAGCCTCCTCCCAGGATGAAGGGAGGAAGGCGTCCAGGGCCTCCAGCGCGGCGCTCGCCGCCGCCGCCTCGATGTCGGCCGTCGCGCCCGCGGCGGAGGCGGCGGACCGGCCGGCGGCGTGCGCGCGCTCCTGCGCCGCCTGCGCAACCACGCACCATGCCAGGGCCAGGTCGGCGCCGACGTCGGCGACATGCAGCTGGTCGCCCTCCTCGGCCTGCCCAGCCGCCGCATCCTTCGCCCCGCTTTCCGAGGTAACACACCGCGGCGTGACCCCTGCCTCCGCCCAGGCCGCCATGAGCCTGACGGGGTTCAGGGTCCCGGCATCCAGCAGCGCGCGCAGCGCCAGCTCGCCGGCGTCGCGCCCGTGGGCATCCAGCAAGGAAAGCAGGGACAAGGGGTCGCCGTCACAGCCGGCCAGCCAGGCCTGGACCAGGCGCAGCGCGGCAGCCGCCACGGCCGGGCAGCGGTCACGCAGGCCGCGCCTGATCAGGAGCGCCCGCTGAGCTGGCGCCAGGTCACGCGGCCCCGCTCCGTGCGCTGCGGTCAGGTACGCCACGCGCCTCACATCGTCGTCGGGGTCCAGCGAGCGCTCGAGCACCGCCCGGGCAGCCAGAACGCAGGGTGGCAGGGAGGCCAGCGCGCCGCGCCGCACCTCCCGACTCGCATCGTGGCTCGCCAGGCGGATCAGCGTGGCGGTGATGGGGCAGGCGGCAAAATCGCCGTCCTCGCCCGGGTCCGGGAGGCGGGCCAGGGCACGGGCCGCGGCGGCGCGCACCGCCGGTCTGGCATCGGCTGCTCGCTCCAGCAGCGCCGCCTGCAGGCCGTCAGCGACGTCCTCGGACAGCCCCGCATCGGCGGGTAGGCCCGACAGCAGGGCCTGGGCCAGCTGACAGGCGCGCCAGCGCGCGGGCGCGTCCTCGGCGTGCATCAGGGAGGCCAGTGACTGGAGCAGCTGCTCCAGGAAAGTCAGGCGCCCCTCGTCTGAGGCCTGCGCTGCAAAGGTCGCCAGGAAGCGCAGCACCCGGTCCACATACATCGTGCGCTGTACAGTATTGGTTGTGGGCAATGCGTTGGAAAAGAGCGTGTGGCCCGGAAGCGGGGCGGTGGGCGAGAAGAAGGGGCGGCATCGTGCGAGTCCTCCCGAGCATCATGCCGCACGGACACCCCCACGACAGGTGTGCGTCGGAGAAGGCCACCCTGCAGACAAAGGGCCCACGCCTAACACACCCACCCACCTCTCCACATGTCATGATGAGCTTAAACGCGTGCACCAGGTCCGCGCCCGCACGCGCGGGCTCCTCGTCGCATACTTCCCACAGCGCCTTCGCAAGGCGGAGGTGGGCCCCGGACGAGCCCCGCTGCGCCTCGTTCAAAAAGACGGGCACGCTCATAACGTTGAGACTGCCCCGTTCCCGCGCCATGGTGAAAGACTGGCGTCTGGTGTGCGAAGAGGGTGTTCCAGCTCTTCGAGCTGTTCCGGGAATGGTTGAATCGGGGTCGGGTGGATGCCAGGCTTTCCACCAGTGTGTGTCACTCCCCCGGAACAGAACACAGAGCAGAGCGGGACAAATCACGAATCATACGCGTCCACAGGCTTGGAAGCATGTCAAACTCCATCCGATGGCTCTGATCAAGCTCTGAAGGTGCCCTCATGGCATAGACTTGTCTTACCACCGAGCTCAAACGCAGTGTCACCCCGCAGTCTCGCGACCCGAGCGATCGGGGCCCGATCCCCATGGCCCTGGTCACCCAGCGCCCTTCGATTGCCTCACAGGATCCTCTTGATGGGACTGTCGCCGCAATGGAGGTTGGGAGGCCCGGGTCCAGTGCCTCCAAGAACGGCAACAGGGGCACCAGTGAGGAGGAGGCAGCCTATTTCTCCCAGCTGCTGGGATACAGCATGGAGCGCCTGGCCCGGGAGCCGGAGCTCCTGGCCTCCGAGCAGCAGTACCTGGCCCGCCAGGCCGCGGAGGTGACGTCCACGTACCGCGGCGCCCTGCTGGCCAGCGCTAGCGGCGCTCGCGACCTCGCCGGCATCCTGGGCGACGCAAGTACCCGCCTGCGCGCCGTCTCCGACGCCCTGCCGCGCCTGCAGGCCAGCGGCGAGGCCTTCGAGGGCGTGGCCACGTCGTCTGAGGCCGCCCGCCGCGTCAACCGCCAGCTCGCAGGTACAAAAGGGGGTAGGATTCAGGGGTTTCATGTTTGTGTCAGATGCAGGCACCTTACCCAACTGGTTGAGGGAATCAAATCCCCCTCAGACCTGGGTGTCGTTTTCATATCCCCTCTGCTCCTCTCCTGACA
>NW_011934258.1:129772-146082 GCF_000733215.1 Auxenochlorella protothecoides
TGGAGGTCCCCTCCCTCATGTTGACCTGCGTGCGCAACCGCCACTACGACGAGGCCCTGGACCTGGGCGCCTTTGTGCGCAAGCTGGAGACCCTGCACGGCGGCCTGCCCCTGGTCAGGCGGCTGGCGGCCGAGGCGCGCGCCGCGTCGGCGGCCATGCGAGGCGCACTGCTGCGCCGGCTGGAGGCGGACGTGGCGCTGCCGGAGTGCCTGCGCGCCGTCGGCTTCCTGCGCCGCCTGGCCTGCTTCGGCGAGCGCGAGCTGCGCCTCGAGTTCCTGGTCCGGCGCGAGGCCTGGGTGGCAACCTGTGCCGCGCAGGCCGAGGAGGAGGGCGGGCCGGCCTACGAGTCCCTGCGCCGCGCCACCGACGGCCTGCGCCTCCATCTGCACGACGTGGCCACGCAGTACTGCAGCGTGTTTGGCGACGGGGCGGAGGGCGGCGGCGGCGGCGGGTCCGCGGGCGGCCCCGCGCCCCACTCCGACGTGCTGCCCACCTGGGCGCAGCGCCGTGCGGAGGCCTACGTGGCGCACGTCCGGCGCCAGCTGCCGCGCCTGGCTGACGGCGGCGCGCTGGCCTCGGTCATGGAGGCGGCCATGTACGCGGGCGCCAGCCTGGGCCGCGCCGGGCTGGACCTGCGCCCGCTCCTGGCCCCGGCTTTCGAGGACGCGGCGCGCGGCCTGTTGGACGCCGGGCTGCGCGGTGCCGAGGCGGGCTGCCTGCGCCTGATCGCGGCGGGGGTCTGGGCGCGGCGCGGCCCTGCGGCGGAGGGCGCCGCCGCGCCGCACGACGCCCCGCCCGCCGCCTCGACGCCCGCGCCGCCGGGGGCGCTGCTCGTGCATCCGCCGCTGGCGGCGTACTGCAACGGCGTCTGCGCCGCGCTGAACGAGCTGCGCCACTGCGCGCTGCTGGTCGCTGCCCCGGGCGCGGCCGCCGCGCTGCGGGGCAGCCTGGGCCGGGTGGCCGTCGCGCTGCGCGCCGCGCGCGACGTGCCGCCCGACGCGCACGCCGCGCTCTCCAGCCTCCTGGCGCCGCTCCTGGCCGCCGCGCTGGCCAGGACCTTTGCCAGCACGGCGCACGCCCTGGGCCTGGACCCGGCCGCCCTGGCCCGGACGCTGCGTGAGGAGGACGATGGTGCTGGTGGGGGTGACGGGGACGGCGGCCGTTGCGCGGCCGTCGGAGCGCAGACCGGCGGCACGGCGGGGGGGGGAGTCACCAGACGCTGATGCAGGCGATGGTGATGCGAGGTTAGGGCCGGCCGTGGCCGCTCCAGTTGCTGGTGCTGCGGATGGAGGACAAGGGTCGGCCGCATCGCATGACGCCAGACCTTTGGAATAGCACTCCCTGTGCCTCTGGCGATTCCAACAGGAACGCCGCCGGGCCCCCTTTCAGAATCTGCGGGCGCATGTTACAGGGTGCTGGGCAAGTGCGCTGATCCCTGCCCTGCACGCATGGCTCGCTGCTGTGTTCTGGACGGGCATTACGTGAGCCAGGCGACGCAGGGGAGCACTGGCGCTGGGGAGCACCGTCGCTCTGACGGTGCAGTGCATCGCAGGACTTGGGCAAGAAGCTGCTGTACAAGTGGGAGTTAGAACAACGCCGCAGGGCAACAGGGGTTTGGGGGGCCAGCCTGCGGAGAGTTTCCCCCGGATGCAGCACACACAGGTACGGCAGGCAGCAGTGCGATACGCTGGCGTGTCTCGGCGCAGCCTGGTCGGCAAGCGCTGCAGGCACGATGAAAAGCCGGAGGCGCGGGGAGGTGCGCTCCGGGGTCCGGCGCGCAGCGGGTGGAGCGGGAAATCTGGGACGGCCCGGGGCCGCTCGAAGCAAGGCCGGGCCCTGCTCGCCGCCGATCGCTCTGGCGCTCGCCGCCGATCGCTCTGGCCCTGCTCGCCGCCGATCGCTCTGGCCCTGCTCGCCGCCGATCGCTCTGGCCCTGCTCGCCGCCGACCGCGCCCCTGCACAGTCGCCCCACGCAGAGGTCCCGGCCGCAGCCGCCGGTGAGATCCTGGGACCGCTCACTGCACCTGCGGGACGTGGGGAAGCTCCGGCTCCGCCCCCGGCGACACCTGGCCGGCGGCGGCGGCGCCGCGCCGGCGCCGCGCCTCCTCGGCCTCCCCCGCCTCGGCGTCCCCCGCCAGGCTGGCGGAGCTGGGCCCGCCCGCCACGTCGGCACGCGCCAGCTGGCGCCGCACCAGCGCGGCGTAGACGCCGCCTGCGCCCAGCAGCGCGTCGTGCGACCCGCTCTCCACCACGGCCCCGCCCTGGATCACCAGGATGCGGTCCGCGTTGCGCACCGTGGACAGCCGGTGAGCGATGACCAGCACCGTGCGGCCGCGCATCGTCGCGTCCAGCGCCTCCTGCACCAGCGCCTGTGCAGCACGGAGGGAGGGAGGGCGTGGTCGGGTGGGGAGGAGGGAACGTGGATGCTCCTCGGCCCTGCATGGGCCGGACCCCGTGCGCGACAGACCGGAGGGGGAGACACCCCACCGGCGGGCGCTGCGGCGCGCTCCACACTCCATCCACCGCCCAGACTCCCGTCTCGCCACCCTGCCTCGTCCGCACCACACAGGCATGACACGCCAACGCATCGTGCCCACCCCTCAGCACCTCGGAGTCGGCATCCAGGGCCGAGGTGGCTTCATCCAGCAGCAACACGGCGGGCTTGCGGACCAGCGCCCGCGCCAGCGCGATGCGCTGCTTCTGCCCGCCCGACAGCTGCACCCCGCGGTCGCCGCACTCCGTGTCGTACCCGTCCGGCAGCGCCAGGATGAAGTCGTGCGCATTGGCCAGCCTGGTAATGGGGGGGGGGGTATGATGCGCGCGGTGTTGTCAGCTGGAGACCATGGGGGAGAGACCAGTGGATGCGGGTGTCGCACCTGCCTGCTTCGCCGGATCGACCGTGGCCCACCCAGCATCTCATCACCCCTCTTTCTCAACCACACGCACCCCTCCCAACCGCCTCTCCTCCCCACCTGGCCGCGGCGTGGATGTCGGCGAGGGTGGGCACCTCCTCCTGCGGCACGTCGTCCTCCGGCTCCAGGCCGTAGGCGATGTTGCGCGCGACGGAGCGCGCGTAGAGCACCGGCTCCTGGCTGACCAGGGCCACGCGGCGCTTGAGCCACTTGGCGTCGTAGGCGCCCACATCCAGGCCATCCAGCTTGACCGCCCCCGCGGAGGGGAGGTAGAGCCGCTCCACCAGCTTCACCACGCTGGACTTGCCGCCGCCGGAGGGGCCCACCAGGGCCACCACCTCCCCCGGCTCCACGGACAGGCTGAGCCCCGTCAGCACAGGGTGCGCGGGACGGGCGGGGTAGGCGAAGCGCACGTCGCGCAGGGCCAGGCGCCCCGCCAGGCGCGGCGGCGCGGCGCGCCCCGCCGGCGGCACGCGTGGCGGCCTCAGCATCAGCTCCACCACCTTGTCGGCCGCGCCCACGGCGGCGGCCAGCGCGGAGAAGACGTCGCCCAGGGCCTGGAAGGCGCCGGACAGGCTCTGCTGGTAGAGCATGAAGGAGACCAGCGCGCCGGCGGACATGGACCCCGCCAGCACCAGGCGCCCGCCGTAGAAGAGCACGCCCGCCACCACGCTGGCGCCCAGGAAGGTGTTGGTGGCCATGTAGAGCGCGTAGGCCGCCGCCTCGCGCAGCTGGAGCGAGTAGAAGCGCGCCAGCTTGGCCGCGTAGGCCGCGCGCGTGGAGTCCTCGGCCGCGTGCGCCTTGACCGTGGTCATGGAGGACAGCGCCTCCTCCGCCACGCTGTTGGCCTCCGCCAGCTCCGACTGCACGCGCTTGCTCAGCTTGCGGTAGTAAGAACCGTACACCTGGGATCGGAGTGGGTGTGTTGAAGGGGGAAGGGTGTAGGCGTGTGTTCTGGGCGTGTCTCTGTGTGGAGGGGGGGTATACTGAGACACGGGGGATGCGGAGGAAGTCAGCATCTAGGTGGGGGCCCCTGCACCAACGCCACAGCCCGCCCCCCGGGACAATACCTTGCAGATGGCGAGGACGAGGGGGACCATGACAAAGGTGACGACGGTGAGGCGCCAGGAGGCGTCAAACATGAAGGCCAGCACCACCGCCGCCTGGGTGAGGGAGCGCAGCATGATGTTCAGGTTGAGGCAGACCTGGTCCGACACGGTGGTGGTGTCGGCGGAGAGGCGGGAGGTGATGTCCCCCGTGCGCGTGCCGTCGTAGAACCCCGCCTCCTGGGCCAGCAGCGAGGCGAAGAGCGCGGCGCGCAGGCGCACGTTCAGCCGCGTCATGGCCACGGTGAAGAGGCCGCCGCGGAGGCCCGTGGCGGCCGCGCAGGCGCCGGCCACGCCCAGCAGGCGCAGCGTGAAGCGGCGCAGCGCAGCGGGGTCGGGGTCGATACTCGCCGCGTCGATGATGCGACCCGTGTAGTAGGGGATCAGGGCCTGGCCCAGCGCGGCCGCCGCGCCGGCGGCAAAGGCCAGCGCCAGGATGGGCGTGTCGCTGGACGCCATGCGCACCAGCGTGGACACAGTGGGGGTGTCGCCGTGCGCGCCCTTGTGGCTCTCTGAGGCGTTTTCGTCGTCGTCGTCGGGGGGCAGTGCGTCGCCGCCCAGCAGGGGCGCGGCGGCGCCGGAGCGGGTGGCGCCCGTGCGCCGCCGCCAGCGCCGCCGCCAGCTGCTCGCCAGCGACCGCGCCGCCGCCTGTTCGACGAAGGAGCCCACCAGGGCGCCCACAATGGAGGCAAACATGCAGAGCAGGCCGACGCGGCCGGCGGCGGCGGCGGCGACGGCGGCGCTCTCTTCGGGGTCGGGGGGAAGCACCTCCTCACGACCCCACACCGCCACCGCCACCGCCTTGGCCAGCAGCAGGAGTTGGACCAGGGGGCCCAGTACGCGGATGCCCAGCCGCACCTGCCATTGTCAAGTGGGTGGGGCGGGAGGGGTGGGTCGGGGTGGGCGCTGGAGATTCTTGGCATGCTGTGGCACCAGGCATGTGTGCCCAGGAAAGCGGAAGGGTCCACCTGGCTGGCACAGCTTCATGAGTCACCGCCCCCACACACAACACCCCCACCACCCTGCCCCACCCTGGTGAAGGGTGGCGACCGCCTCATGTAGCCCCGTGGAGGATTCTGGGGCGTCATGATGTGGGCCAGCAGCACCAGCAGCACCCCGGTGTGCAGCCAGGCCAGAGCCAGGACATCGAGGTTGGAGTCGGGCAGGGTGTACAGGTTCACTAGGCTCCGGTACCGCTTCAGGTGCCACAGCCGATCTCGTATCGGCCACAGGCCCGCAAAAGTCACCAAGGTCAGCTTCAGGAGGGTGCTCACCCAGAGGGCGGCCGCTGCGGGGCGGACCATGGGCGGCCGCGAGGGTGATCACCCGGTCTCTACCACGGTTCCCCGCACCCACCCTGAGCCCCCGATCAGTGTGCAGATGCGATGATGATCGAGTTTATTGTGCAGATGCTCCTCAAATCCAAGCTCGACACGCTCCAGGCAGGCTGTCGGTGGGGGTTGAGTCCGCAGGGTTTCCTGCCAGTGGGGTGCCGGGACCGCCCCGACCTATGCATGGGATACTGGAAGGGATCGGAGTGCCGGATGATGATCTTGCAGTATTTCAGGAATCCTGCCGGCACAAATGCTAGGCAGGGGTGATCTCAGCGCGCGGGGACAGTGGCGGAGGGCCCACGTGCACGATCCCCCCGCGCCCTCGCCAGGTCGCTCAGAAGGCCACGATGGCCATGGTGTGGTTGAAGCCGCAGGACACCGCCTCCGCCTTCCAGGCATGCTGGCTCAGCCGCCTGCCCCCATCAAACACGAATTCCACCGGCCAGGGCCGCTCCCTGTCGCCGCAGTCGGGCCCATGCCCCAGCTGCCCGCCGTCCGCCGCCCCCTCCTCCTGCCAGCTGTAGGCCGTGCCTACGCGGAGGGGGACCCGCAGGAGTTGCACTGACATGATCCAGACTGCGTGCGGCGCGGCATGCAGGGATGCCCATGCTCCTCCCAGCAGAGACGCATGGGACAAAGCATTGCTTCATGCACCCTGCAGCAGATGCTCCATGACCTGACCCGGCACCCACAACAAGCTCGACGTCGCACGCCCCAGCCGCCAATTGCCCACTAACCTTGGCTGCCGCCCCAGCCCCAGGTCCAGAGGTGGCCGCGGTGGTCGATGGCGGCGCAGTGCTGCCAGCCGGAAGCCATGCGCACGGCGTGGATGCCCGGCAGGGGCCGGGAGGGGCCCGAGGCGCCAGACCTGCCCAGCCCAGGCAAGCCGGGGCCCCAGGAGTACAGGTGCCCCGCGCCGTCGCGGCCCAGGGTCAAGGAGCCGCCACATGCCAGCTCAGCAGCGTGGCGTAGGGGGACCTGACCAGAGTGGGGGGCGCGGGGGTGTGGGGATGGGGAAGGGATGCGAGGCAGATCGCAGCACTCAGAGCCAACAACAAAACCCCTGGACAAGGCACGCCGTGCCAAAGCGTTTTGCCTTTCAACTGGCTGCTGTAGAAGAAGTGCTGGATCGGAGGGCGGCCCCCAGCCTCCACGCCGAGCGTGCGACCCAGTCCCAAGTAACCCCGCCTCGAAACTCCCAGCCCCTCCAAATCGCACGCTCCCAGCCCCAGCTCACCAAGCGCGGCGTGTCGACCTTGGAGACCCTGGCCCTGCTGACGCCGGGGACAAAGTCCGGGTCGCCCCAGAGGAAGGCCTCGCCGCCCGCCGTCACGGCACCGGAGTGGGCGTACCCGGCCGACACGGAGCGCACGTCGTGCGTGCTCAGCGTGCGCAGCACGCGCGGGCGCCACTCCGTCCCGCCCCCGGAGAACCAGCCGCCGCCGTGGCCCAGGCAGCCCTGCGCGTCTGCGCCCCAGGTGAACACCTCGCCCGAGGCGCTGAGGGCCATGCTGTGGTGCTGGCCGCAGGCGATGCCCTGGACGCGCGTGCCTGGGGTTGTGGGGGGGCGACGATTGGGGCTGGGAGGAGGGCCATTCTGATGGGAGTCCTGGGGAGAGGCGTGCCCAGGGATACATGAAAGCACGAGAGGATGTGCACGGTTCCCAGCGCGAGCGCCAGGAGTGCCCAGGCACGACATGAGCAGGCCCCGCATCGGTGGGCAGACGGGGCGGGAGGAAGCCACATTTGCACCTGCCCTGCACGCTCGCTGCGCGCCCAGCCACCCAGGGCCTGCATCCCCCGCAAGCACCCGCGCACTCGCCCTGGAGGTGCTTGACGAGGCGAGGCGGGGACACGGGGGGGCAGTCGCGGCCCAGACCCAGGGCCCCCCGCGTGCCGTCCCCCCACGCCCACACCCTGCCGTCCTCGGTCAGGGCCAGGCTGTGCGAGTGGCCGGCCGCCACCGCAGTGGCGGGCTCCGGCAGGAGCACCTCGGCGGGGGTGGGGACCTGGGGAGACCGAGGCGTGTGCCCCAGCTGACCCCGGTCGTTCAGGCCGCAGGAGTAGACCGAGCCGTCGGCGGCGCAGACCAGGGAGTGGGCGCCGCCAGCCGCCACGGCCTTGACGTCCCCCTCCCAGGGGCCCGCCAGCACACGGGGGAAGAAGATGCTGGCCAAGGGGAGGCCCAGCCCCAGCCGGCCACTGTCGCCCGTGCCAAACACGACGACCCGGCGCAGCATGGGGATGGTGGCTAGTACATGTGCATATATGTGGTGTAATGAGACGATGCGGCTGGACTCTGGGATGGAAGAGATGCCTAGGGTCCAAGTGCCGGGCTTAGAGATCACTTCTGCTCAGAAAGGGTGCAATGAGTCCATTTACCACCATCTCAAGCTCTTCACCGCAACTACATTATTCTGAAAGTGGCTATGAATCGCAATATAGCGGTCGCGAGGACTTGGGGGGTGGGCAAACGTCGGGACTGGCCGACAACATGCACCTCATGCGGAGTGCATGGTGATCTGACGTGGCTCACAGTGCCTTCGGAGCTGGAGGAATAAGTTCAGTTATGCGCCCGCATGCCCATGTAAACCATACGCATAACATTGCAACTCACCATCACTGGTTTTTCGCCAACCGGTTGGTGGTGTGCCTTGGCACTCGCAGCAGGGAGTCAGCCTGCCGCGCTTGAGCGCCCGCACTGCCGTGCCCCTGCCGGGATGTTCAATCCCGAGATGATGCGCATGGCGCAGGAGATGATGAGCCGTATGACGCCAGAGCAGGTGCTCGGGGGGTGTCGTGCCAGGGTACGACCTCTCCCATGGAAGTGCAGTTGGGTGCCCACAAATGGAGCACCTGGTTCAAACGTAACCTGGCATCGCACTGACCCGCCCACCTCTCCCTCTTGTCGTCAAGATGGCTGAGATGCAGCGCCAGGCCGCCAGCATGTCCCCAGACATGATGCAGCAGGCCATGCGAGCGGCGCAGGGGGCATCCCCCGAGGACATTCGTCGTGCGCAGGCCGCGGCCGCCGCACAGACGCCCGAGAGCCTGCTGCAGCAGGCACAGACCGCGATCCCCCAGCTCTCCGCGCGCGAGAAGATGGTGCTGAGCGCGTCGGAGACCCTGAAGCAGGACGGCAACGCCCTGCACCGAGCTGGGAAGTACGAAGCGGCGGCCGAGAAGTATGCCCGCGCGGTGAACAATCTCACTGGTGAGTACCTGCTGCGGGGATGCTTTTGCGAAGGGTGTGAGGGCAGGGAAGGGGCTGTCGTGCATAGTATTTTTCGATGACCAGCAGTGCATGATGGGTATGCGGGGTGCTCACAGTCTGGCAATCAGTGGTGGGAAGAGCCTTTGGGCCAACTGCCCAGCGCTGGCCCCACCTGGGGGATTGCTGCAATCAACAGTACGACACCAGGCCCCTGCACCCACTGATGCTGCCCTCCATCCTCCACCCATTCCAAACTTTCCTCTCGCAGGCAGGACCGACGCTGCGGCCGTCAGCCTGCGACTGGGGTGCCAGAATAATCTGGGCAGCTGCCACCTGGCGCTGGGGCGATGGAGCGAGGCGCGCGCCGACTGCGACGCCGTGCTGGCCGCCGACCCCGCCAACCGCAAGGCCCTGTACCGCCGGGGTCAAGCCCTGCTGGCCCTGCAGCTCCCCGAGCTGGCGGTGCGGGACCTGGCGGCCGCCCTGGGCCTTGCGGAGGGCGATGACCGGGACGTGATCGCCGCCAAGCTGGCGGAGGCGCGGAAGCTGGCGGAGGATAAGGCGCCGGCGGCGCAGGCGCCGCGAGGGGGGGTGGAGGTGGAGGACGCTCCCCCGACCGAGCTGCGCGGCGTCGAGGCCGGGCAGCCGCGGAGGGTTGGGGACGTGGTCATTGAGGAGGTGACGGCGGAGGATGTGCCAGGGGTTGATGAGCCCACAGCAGAAGCACGAGGGCCGGCCGCGGCCATCACCGCGGCGGCGCAGGCGCCGCTGTCCACCGGCCTCGCCTCGGCCCCCCCCGCGGTCGGCCCGGACGCCGCCGGACCGGCGGCCGTGGCGGCCCGCCTCGGCCAGGACCCCGACGCCGTGCAGCACGCGCTCAGGGCCGTGGGCGAGCTGTCGGACGAGGAGCTGGCGGCGCAGCTGGCGGCCGGGGGGGCGCCGCCGGGCATGACCCCAGCGATGGCCCGCGCCGCGGCGGGCATGGTGCAGGGCATGAGCCCCGACCAGCTCAGGTGGGGCCTCACGGGCGGACACTGGGCGCTCATGGGACAGAGCGTGGGAGGTATTGCTACCGCTCCGAGGGGTGTGCGCCCCTGCGCCGCCGTGTGGCGGGCACCGGAGGATGGAACCCAGTCCAGCGCAGGGGTGCCGCGCCCACGCCCCAACGCCTCACTCCCATGCAACCCGCCTCCACGCAGGGGCTTGGCGGAGCAGGCGGCCGCCATGCCCGCCCCCGCCCGCCCCAGCGGCCCCGGGTCCGCAGCGGCAGCGCCCGCCGCGCGGTCAGACGGCGCAGCGGGGGCCGCTGGACTCCCGGGCCCGCCCCAGGACCCCCGCGCCATGGCGAGCATGCTGCGCTCCATGGACCCCAGCCTGCTCCAGAGCATGGCCGGCAGCGGGGGCCTGCCCCCTGGGACCCAGGTGCACATTCAGGTGGCCGTCAGTGACAGCAGTGTGCGGTCGTTTCCGTGCGCGTCGCTGCTGCCCTCACCAAGAGGATCGCCGGGCAGCATGGCGCAGTCCCCATGCCCGCCTCCTCACCTCCCTTCCTCCACTTTCCAACCCCTCTTCCCTCACGCCCCTCTTGCCACGCTGCCAGCTGGACGCCTCCACGATCGACGCAGTGGCGGGGATGATGGAGAGCATGAGCGCGGAGGACATGGCAAGCATGATGAGCTTGATGGGGGGCGGCGCATGTCCCGGCGGCGCGGGCGGCCCTCCCACGCCAGGCGGCGCGGCGAATGGTGGGGCGGGCGCGCAAGCCTTTGACCCCGCGGCGCTGCTGTCGGGGGACATGGTCAGCAAGCTGACGGACCCAGCCACGCTGAAGACCATGCAGAAGATGCTCAAGGCCATGCCGCCCGAGACGCTGCAGCAGATCGGGCGGCAGGCGGGGGTCAACATCAGCCCCGAGGTGGGTTGGGTGTGTCGTGGGCGCTGGGTATGGCCGAGGAGTATGCATGAGGGATGGGGAGGTGGAGGAATGAGGAGTCGAACCCGGCACATACGTCGACGAACACGTTCTCAGCTTTGAGGTGCCTGTCCCGACCTGGTGTCTGTGGCAGCCTGGGTCAAACGGCACTGGCTGATTCTCCCTGCTTGGGTCCATTGCCATCAGATTTACCTGCTGATAATGCTACAGCCTCGCACAAATCAATCTCATCCGACCCCTTAACCCCCCTGCCCCTCGCCAACAGATGGTACACAGGCTGGGTAATGTGAGCGAGAAGACGCTGGAGCGCATTGCCCGCGCCAGCAGCATCCTGCTCCGTTGCGCGGCCGTGGCAAAGCGGTGCTGGGCCCTGCTGCGCAGCCAAGCGGCGCTCGTCTTCGCCATCGCGCTCCTCCTCCTCGCCATTTTCCTGCGATGGAGGGGCTGGGCGTGAGTGGAGGCTTGAACAGGCCAGCATGTATGAATCCAGGGAGCTCAGGGAGTTCAGATGCGCCGGGATACGTGGGATCCGGGGTCCTGGCGCCGGTGAAGGGGCGGTGACCAAGGCGGAAGAGGATCCTCACCACCCAATGTAGTTCCGACAGACGCGCGCCCCCGATCATGCGAGGTCATGAGGAAGGCCCGACGCCAGCCATGACAGCGCAATTACCCCCGCCCGGTGTTGTTCCAGGTGTTCATGTTCACACTCACTCATCAGAAGAGGGGTCGGGACTGAAGCCGGGGTGCCACTTGGGGTCACGGCTGCCAGCAAACCTACCGTGACTAGCCCTTTCCGCGACACCCATGGTGCCCTGCATGTAGCCACCCTACAGACATGTTAGAGCTACAACATGTCCATGGTCCCGTGCATGGGGCGACGGATCCCCGCCATGGCCAATCGTTCGTGCGACATGGCTGTGCACGACCTGGGCATGGCCGGGCCCATGCCATGCCACGCTTTGCCAATGTCTGGAGGCGGGGCGCCTCCGCCCCGAGGTATCGCGCTCTGCGCCAGGACACAAGTGCCCCTGGACCGAAATTAGAGCCCTTCGTGGTGCAGGTGAGCTGGGACGTTGGCGAGGTAAGTATCAGCGGTGAGATGGGCCTCCCCTCCTGCGCATCCCCCCTCGCCCTTCATGCGCCCCCCGTTCCTGCTCGTCGCAGAACAGCGCAGCCCAGCGTGCGGTCACCTTCCAGCGGCAGGGTACCCTGGCCTGCGGGGCTGGCCTCCTGGTGCTTCCCCTGCCCAAGGACCGCCTGGAGGATGCAGCCACCCTGCTGAACGACAGCTTTGCCGAGTCCCTGGGCTACATATCGATGTACAGGTGGGCTTGGGGAGTGCGAGCGGGGGGCGGAGACTGCAACGAGCATGTGCAGTCCCTGACTATCACCCCTTGTGGTGGCATGAAGCGTTGCATTTCAATCAGTTTGTGAAGACCTCCTCTCCCCGTCCATTGGTGCGTGCAGGTCCTACCTGC
This sequence comes from Auxenochlorella protothecoides, assembly GCF_000733215.1. Lineage (NCBI taxonomy): Eukaryota > Viridiplantae > Chlorophyta > Trebouxiophyceae > Chlorellales > Chlorellaceae > Auxenochlorella > Auxenochlorella protothecoides. Next base: position 141,750 of record NW_011934258.1, read on the forward strand.
AGTCCCAGATAAGGCAGTACCTGCGCCAGCACCTCCCGCTGCTGCCCAAGACGGTCATCCTGGCAGCCTTCAGGGTGGGTGATGAGCAGGGCGCGGAGCTTGCTGTGGAGGGCTCAGGAGATGCCGAGGGGGAGGAGGAACATCTCGACCATGAACCCGAGTGCGAGCTCGTCGGCATCGTGGAGCTGTCCTTTTCGGCCTCCACTCGGACCAAAGCACTAACGCTGAACCCTCCCCCGGTAAGTGGAGGGGCGGTGGTGCAGGGTGCTTGCTGGCGGGTCTTGAGTTGAGGGAGCTTGGCAATAATACATCGTGTGTGGCAGCTTTAGTGAATTGAACCTCTCCCATCTGTTGGACCATGCCTTGGCTTTGCCAAACCCCAGGTACTTGAAATTGGTCTGTGCACAGCTCGACCTCCGCAGGTGTCCCCACTGCCGACGCAGGAGCACGCCTACCTGTCCAACATGGCCGTCAGCCAGACCATGCGGAGGCAGGGCATCGGCAGCTTCCTCCTGTCTTCGGCGGAGGAGCTGGCCCAGACAATGGGCCACACCCATGTCTACCTCCATTCCAGGTGCTGCGGGCTTGGAGCTGATCAGGGAGCGGTATCCCCCTGTAGGCATGGCAGGGCTGCAACACGGTTGGCCGTATAACCCCTAAGACCGCCCATGTGCAGCACGGGGCCAGCATGCCCTCTGCACCCACAGCCGGCCCCCTGCCTCCCACGGTCTGCTCGCAGGGTGGACGATGCGGTGGGGGTGCGCATGTACAGCCGCGCCGGGTACGAGACAGTGTCCCAGGATTCTGGCATGGTGCGGCTCATCGGCGTGGACCCGCGATACCTCATGAGCAAGCCCTGCGGCAGCCGGGGCGCCCTCGCCGAGCTCGCGGCAATGTGAACCGCCTCCGGGGTGTGTGCTTTGGTGGGTGCCCGGCAATCCTGCAATCAGACCAGACACCCAGGCCCCTCATTGTCATCCAGCTGCACACTTGTAATACTTGCCGGACCCAGGTGTGAGGGAGGGTGGGCAGGCTTGATTGTCACAACAGTTGGCGGGCAAGCACACTGCATTGCCCGAGGGTGTTCAGACCTCGGGCACGGCCCTGCCGAGCATGCGCTTGACAGCTGGGTTGGCGTTGGTCTCGTACTGCAGGGGCCAGGGCATGGGGGGTTGTAGGCGAGGCGTGTCTCTGATGGTACATTTGAGCCCTGAGAAGCACCCCCAGCGTCATTGCCAAGGTACCCTCATCAGCGCGACGACCCAAGTCAACCAAGCTGCTACAACTCCCAGGTCACCACTCTGGGCCCATGCGCAAACACTCACGTGGGCAGACATCTTATCTGACCGCCAGAAGCCCCAGTTTTTGGTAGGGTACCCTAGGTTCCTCTTCCTGTGTGTGGAGGAGGGGTCCCAGACTTGCTCATGTTTGTTCAGGAGCTTATCCAAGGCACCAGCGACAAGCTCATCACTCAACAGGCGAGCTCACGTAGCGTCAGCAGCTGCCTTGGCGTGGCGCAGGCGGGCCTCGGCTCGGTCCCTCCGCTCCTTGGGGTCCTCCATCCTCCGCTGGATGACCGCTGTGCCGAGTGGGAAGATGGGGAGTTGGGTCACCAACTCAAGAACGATACAAAATATACCCTCGAGCTCGCAGTTGGTATATAGGCACACAGATGTGACACCGTGCACCCACATGTGAGGTAGTCGGTGAAGAAGCCCATGTCGGTGGGTGTCGCAGACAAACCGACCCCGCTCCACGTGCACTGCGCCTCAACCCTGAGGCGACTCGTTGTCTACGATGGTGTCAGAGCTGCACGAGCCCCGTGCCGTCTTGAGAGAGCGGAAACGCGATGCTCGCAGCTCGACTCAAACCACGCACAGCAGGACAGGAGGGAGAATGGGGCCCAGAATCATTCCATTGGCAAGGGCTGGGAGCGTGACAATGCCGAGGCGTACATGCCTGAGCCGCATGCAGTCGTAGACACGTGTCTGAACGAAATATTATGCGAGTTGGAATAATGGGTGAGGGTCTGACATCAGATATGTCTGCCTTGTGGGTACGCACAGTCACACCCTCAGCCAAAACTTCAATCGTCCAGCTCGTCCTCCTCCGCCACACTCTCCAGCGTGTTTTCCTCCAGCTCCTCCTGCACAGGCAGGCCTATCGCAAGGGCCTGACGCACGCTCCTTTCGTACTGTTCGACAGTGAGGGCGGCGTCGCCATCCCCAGTTGTCTCGATGTAGCTGTTGCCAGAGGGGTCGTCCATCACCAAGGTGAACGGCTGCTGCCCTTCAGTCAGCTTTTGCAACTCCTGCACAGAGAGGGGAGGGAGGTACCTTGCACGATATGCCATATCCTTGCAGTCTGTCGATGAGTCACTCCAGGCCGTCGACCCCTCTCTTGCTTGTTGCTGGTCAGTTGAGGGCCCCACATACATCCATTCCCACCCACTGCAAGGCAAGGCGCCGGTGGCAAAACCCAAATGACAGCCCCACGCACTGTCAAGAAAGACTCGATGGCCTCTGCGGTCTCCGGTGCACGCTCGTGCTGATTCATCTGGAGATTGGTGATTGACGTGAGCAGCACGTCCCGCACCGACGACACATCCCCTCTCTGCAAGAGGGTTTTGAAGGAGGAAACGGGGCAGTTCAGAGCAGAGCACAGTCATGAGTTACTCACTCAGTCAAGCACGCACCAGCCTCCACCCTGCTGCCCTGAGGATCATCGCACCGTCAAGCCCAGACAGGGAGTGTTTGACCCCAGAATCTCAAACTCCAGCTCAGGGATGGAGATGGTGGCGTTCTCGCTCTTGATCAGCATGCGATCCAGATCAGCGGCGCCCCCCACCTCCAGTCGGCACGTTACTCCCCGGGGGTCGTACTGGCCGACAAACTGCACCTGTTTGCTCCTGTGAGTTCCGTACAGGAAGGTGGAGTCCTGAATAGATGGTGGGGAGGACGGAGAAAGAGGGAACAGAAAACAGGCGCGATCAGAGCGCCCAGGGCATACAGTGAGCCTGGAGTCCCTGCGCGAGTGTGATCGAATTCTCCAGCCCATGAAAGGCGCCCCTTACGTGTGGCTGCAGGTCTCGCAGGAAAAGTCCCACACAGATAGGTCTGACCGGAAGCCTGGGAAGCTCTCGATGGAGGTGGAAACCTCGCCCTGCGAGCGAGGTCAGATAACTTCACAGCTGGAGGGTGCTTTCAGAGGCAACACTGTCACCGTACGCGCAGGTTCCCATGGCATCGGCTTGCATGGAGCGCCGGCCCTGTGACCTCACCTCGTCGAGGCAATGCACACACAAGGATGGGAAGCGTCCCCCCAAGGGAGCGTCCTCAGGGCCAGCGCCTGTTACGACGTGTGGTACTTCGGGATCCTCTGGCAGCGGGATCGGCATCCTGACGAGAGTTGGTGCGAGGTATGCTTCGCGCGCCCTCAAGCGCGCGCAGAGGAGTAAGAGTAATGGCCAAGAGGCTTGCAGGTGAGTCAGTATCTGAAAACTGCGGGAATACGAATTGAAAGTATGTGTTGCCTGCCGATCCCGTGGTTGCAGTGCCCACAAAGAACCTCACGCGCGATCACCAGCGTGCTTGGTGGGAAGCCCAGGTACTTCATGCTGGGTGTGCGATGCAGGAGGAGATGAGGCTCCTCCGCAAGATCGGTGAAGCCACGGGAGCGAATCCGCCTATGGATCACCTCTCACCGTCACTACAATATGCAACTTGTATAGAATATCCATACTATTGCATCACCCGACATACCAGCTGGCAGCTCGGTGACGAAGCACACGGGCGTGACGGTGCATCACCAAGCTTGTGCTTTGCTGTCCCAGTGTATCGTGCAGGGCTACCACTACAACATACGGCGGCTGATCACTAGTGGGTGGACACCATGTCGGAGCCGATCCTGGATGTGGTCCGCGGCCTGAGCACGGTGCGTCTCGGTGGGCTGCTTTGCCGTGGGGAGTGGAGACTAGAGGCCCTCGCTGTGCCCTGCACCCGGACGGAGGCTGTGTTGCTGGCCAGATTGATCCCGATCTGGAGCCACCAGTCCTCCTCGGCACCCGCAGGTGGCATCCTTTGCCATCGTGATCAACCAGTTGAAGGAGACATACTCCACCTTCTTCGTCAGCACGTGCGAGCACTGCCGCGGCACGGGCCTGCTCACCTGCCCCCACGTGCGTGGGCGAGGGCTTGGACGCGCTGTTGTTCTGCATGAAGGCTCGGGGTTGGGGTCCATGTCTCACACTGCATGGGGTGGAGCAGGCTGGGTTGCTTGAGTGCACCGCTTGCCCCTTGCAGTGCAGGGAGAAGCGGGGGGGAGGGGGGGGGGG
>NW_011934258.1:147335-159374 GCF_000733215.1 Auxenochlorella protothecoides
GGGGCGGGGGGGGCGGGGGGGCGGGGGGGGGGGGGGGGGGGGGGGGGGGGGGGGGGGGGGGGGGGGGGGGCCGAGGTTGGCGTGCAACGACGAGGGCGGTCGAGGGGCCCGGCGCCACACCTGCCATGCCCGAGACTGGCGTCACACCAGGAGTCTGTGTTGCCCATCACCACCTTATGACACACCAGAATCCCAACTCAAACCCACCTCTTACCCCCCACCCCCCCACCCCTCACACACACAGTGCCACGGCACAGCCACACTGCTGCGCCGCCCCGGCATGCTGCTGGTGCGCACGCTGGCGGTGGCCAACAGCAGCGACGCGCTGTACGGCTGCGTTTTCTGCGGCGGCTACGCGCTGCCGGAGCTGTCCATGGGTGGCGGCGGTAATGACGAGAGCACTGCGGTGAAGGTGTATGAGAACCTGCGCCAGGCGTTGGTCAACCGGTACCCCCTGCCCCACCGCATGCCGGTGCTGGCCGGGACGGTGCCCTGCAAGACGTGCCATGGATCAGGCAAGGTGGCGCGCCTGACGCCCGTGACCGGGCGTGCGCTGGGGCTGGAGCGGGCGTGGAGCCGGGGGATCACCTCGCGCCTGGGGCGGCGCTACCTCTTCAAGGAGAACCGGCCGGCGGACCGGCAGAGGCTGTTCATGGAGTACCCGGGGGAGCCCCAGCCTGACGCGCACAGCATGCCGGATGTAGTGGAGAAGCCGCCCATCGTGTACCCGCCAGGGGTGGGTTTTGGGGATTGTTGTTCTGTGTGGGGAGGGGAGGGAGGGGAGGGGGGGGGGCTGAGTGGTAGGGGGAGGGGGGGGCTAAGTGGTAGGGGAGGGGGGGGCGTGGAGTGGTAGGGGAGGGGGGGGTTAAGCGAGGAGCTGGATGTGACGTCCTATCAAAGACACGAGTGAAGTGGTGTAAATGTTGGGTGTCTGTGCAGGCAAGATTGCTCAGGCATCCATCAGTTTCACCACTACATGGCCAACCAGCCCAGTGCACCTGTCTGACGAACTCTCCACCACCCATCCCCACCCTAACCCACAGCCCTTCCGATCTGGGAGGGAGCCATCCATGCCGTTGCAATTAGGGCCGTTCGAGATCGTGCTGACCAACCGCGGGAACATGGAGAACTTCATCATGCCGTTTATAGAGTGAGTCTTATGCCTTCCCCGCCCCAATGGGCAGAGAGTCAATGGACCGCTGCAGAAACACGAAATCTTCATAACACCTCCTCTTCTCCCTGTGCTTGCAGTTACGATTCGGACGAGAACGAAGACAATGTGGAAGAGGACGCTCGGCCCGATGACAGTGGGGGATGGTGAGCTCTTATTCACCGCTGTGATTGGCCTTCACTTGCACGCTGTCCAGCATGACACGCATTGCCTGGAGTGTAAGGTAACATGTAGAGCAGAAGTTCTCGGGCCTAGCCATCCCAAGAACGGTGGAGGACCTCACTATTCCCAGGCACCGGAGTGAGGTTCAAAACCGGATCCCGGGGTCGATGCAATCTGCTCCCGGGAAGATCGGTCCCCGCTCAAGTGTCCTCGTCAGAAGTGCTCGGTTCGAGTTCGACTTCCGTGACTGGACAACACATTGTACTCAAACTTCACTCTTGCTTCTCATCATGTCGGCCCTAGCTGTGAAGAGCGCGTCTGCGGGGATTGCGGGACGACGCGTCGCCTTATCGCTCCTGCCCATTGTGCAGGCAAGTGTCGACCGGCGTCGCCTGAGCAGGAGCACCGCTTCCGAGCTTTTTATTGCATCTGAAACGCCATATTCGGTCTCACTTCGCGCAGGGGGCTCCTGAGGTGCAGCGATGGGCCAGAATGAAACCCGAGCTGCCGGTTCCCGAGCCAGCAGCACCGGCTCCGAGTGCAGCTCTTGCGTTCGAAAACGCACCCTCGAAGCGCGCAGTGAACAAGGTGGGCATTTAAATGGTCTAGAGGTGGCTTCAGGGCGCCCCGGTATCCCGGGCCTCCCATGCTGGGTGTCGGAGATTGAGTATCCGGGGAACAGTTGGGGTCTTTCGATCCGTCTTATCTACGGCATCGTGCTGCATCCGGATGTGAAGCTCAGAAGGGTCACCCGCCCGCCTACCGCAGAGCTACGTGCTGCACATTGGAGCTGCCCTGAACATCCCCACCGACAATGCACGGGAGAGGCCCGCAATGCAGCAGCAGCCTGCCCTCTCCTCACAGTCAGCTGACCCAACGGCTGTTCGCGATCCATTTGAGGTGTGTCGGGGGAGCAATGTTGAGTTACAGCTCGTAGTTTGTGGCAGTTGTGGTCTACTTGTGTCCATGGTGGCAGGATGATTGAACATTCGGTTGCCCTTGCACCCGCTGTGTGATGTCTGCCGGTTGAACTGCAGACAATCTTACTCTTTGCAGGGAGTCCCGTTCCGCGGTCTGGCCGGGTACCGGGCATGGGTACAATCGCAAGCTGTGACGTCCTATCAAAGACACGAGTGAAGTGGTGTAAATGTTGGGTGTCTGTGCAGGCAAGATTGCTCAGGCATCCATCAGTTTCACCACTACATGGCCAACCAGCCCAGTGCACCTGTCTGACGAACTCTCCACCACCCATCCCCACCCTAACCCACAGCTCTTCCGATCTGGGAGGGAGCCATCCATGCCGTTGCAATTAGGGCCGTTCGAGATCGTGCTGACCAACCGCGGGAACATGGAGAACTTCATCATGCCGTTTATAGAGTGAGTCTTATGCCTTCCCCGCCCCAATGGGCAGAGAGTCAATGGACCGCTGCAGAAACACGAAATCTTCATAACACCTCCTCTTCTCCCTGTGCTTGCAGTTACGATTCGGACGAGAACGAAGACAATGTGGAAGAGGACGCTCGGCCCGATGACAGTGGGGGATGGTGAGCTCTTATTCACCGCTGTGATTGGCCTTCACTTGCACGCTGTCCAGCATGACACGCATTGCCTGGAGTGTAAGGTAACATGTAGAGCAGAAGTTCTCGGGCCTAGCCATCCCAAGAACGGTGGAGGACCTCACTATTCCCAGGCACCGGAGTGAGGTTCAAAACCGGATCCCGGGGTCGATGCAATCTGCTCCCGGGAAGATCGGTCCCCGCTCAAGTGTCCTCGTCAGAAGTGCTCGGTTCGAGTTCGACTTCCGTGACTGGACAACACATTGTACTCAAACTTCACTCTTGCTTCTCATCATGTCGGCCCTAGCTGTGAAGAGCGCGTCTGCGGGGATTGCGGGACGACGCGTCGCCTTATCGCTCCTGCCCATTGTGCAGGCAAGTGTCGACCGGCGTCGCCTGAGCAGGAGCACCGCTTCCGAGCTTTTTATTGCATCTGAAACGCCATATTCGGTCTCACTTCGCGCAGGGGGCTCCTGAGGTGCAGCGATGGGCCAGAATGAAACCCGAGCTGCCGGTTCCCGAGCCAGCAGCACCGGCTCCGAGTGCAGCTCTTGCGTTCGAAAACGCACCCTCGAAGCGCGCAGTGAACAAGGTGGGCATTTAAATGGTCTAGAGGTGGCTTCAGGGCGCCCCGGTATCCCGGGCCTCCCATGCTGGGTGTCGGAGATTGAGTATCCGGGGAACAGTTGGGGTCTTTCGATCCGTCTTATCTACGGCATCGTGCTGCATCCGGATGTGAAGCTCAGAAGGGTCACCCGCCCGCCTACCGCAGAGCTACGTGCTGCACATTGGAGCTGCCCTGAACATCCCCACCGACAATGCACGGGAGAGGCCCGCAATGCAGCAGCAGCCTGCCCTCTCCTCACAGTCAGCTGACCCAACGGCTGTTCGCGATCCATTTGAGGTGTGTCGGGGGAGCAATGTTGAGTTACAGCTCGTAGTTTGTGGCAGTTGTGGTCTACTTGTGTCCATGGTGGCAGGATGATTGAACATTCGGTTGCCCTTGCACCCGCTGTGTGATGTCTGCCGGTTGAACTGCAGACAATCTTACTCTTTGCAGGGAGTCCCGTTCCGCGGTCTGGCCGACAAGCTTGGGGAGATGATGATGCCAAGCGTTGAGGTGGGCTTGAGATGTTATGTGAAAAAGGCTTCTGTGTGTATGCCTGGCCTGTGTTTCATGGACCTGTGAATCTGTGTGGGATTTTCTGCTGTCGGCTGGCACTGATGCAATAGAGGGTGCCTGACTATGGCTAGCCCTGCGTTTTCACTTGTGCTCAAAGTACACCGTAGCCGGCCTGAACAAGAAGACACCCGTCCCACTACCCATCCTGCAGGCCATGCGAGAGCAGCAACGCATGTCGGCCACTCAACTCCGGCTGGCGGCGGAGGCCGCGGAGGTCATGGTACCTGCGGTACCGCACCTCCTCCCCATCACGCGCTGGGCGGCCAACAACGAGCGCATCCGCGCCACCTTCGTGGACGACAAGGCCACCAGGAAGAAAGCGCGGCTGTCGTGGTACCACCCTGATGACACCATGGTGCCGCGCGGCTGGTTCACTCAGGGGCTGCTGGCCGACCTCAAATACTACACACCCTTTGCCAAGGCCCAGTGAGGCGGGCGCCCGTGCAGCCGAGGCTGCGTCGCCGCCCGCGCCGCCATCGCCTCCTTTCTGCGAACAGATGCTGGGTCTGCTCTCCAGCAGCATCCCCATGCTCCATCTCTCTCCACAAGGCCTGGCTCCAACAGTGCCAGCTCGAACCTGGACGGTGCCTTTGCTCGGCAGCCGCTCCTGCCAACGATTTTCAATGACACTAACAGCACTCTCCCATGTGTCAATTTTCAGGCGCCCGCCTGACACATGCCCTCTAATTTTTCTCGCACCCGGGCGACATTCTGCCAGTCGACCCTACCTGTTGGAATTTTCCTGGTTTTCCAAGGTACAGCGGCGGAGCCCTCTGTACTTTGCCAGCCTTCCAGTCGGGATTTTTTTGGTGCTGTCTTCATGTACCCTCTCTGTAATGTAACATCCCCGAGGAAGCAGGAAGGTAATGTGAAGAGCAGTACAACTACGAGGCCTGCCCATTGCAAGACATCCCGCTGGCTCGGATCACAGACTCAGTGACCCGGAAAGGCACAGCGATCCACAGTGCACATACGATCGGATCCCAAGACATATACTGTGTTCCTGCAACATACTTTTGTCACAACAAGGACAACCAGAGCTGTCCATCGTGGGAAGGAACGCCCAGCAGGTTTGAGGGGGCGCAGGGCACAACCTTCCCTCACAACGGCCGCGGGATCGGCAGGCCACCGGCCATCACTTCGGTGCACCACGGCATTCGACTGCACAGGATTCCATCGGAATGGGTGCGTTCGGGGGAACCGGCGTGCGCATCGCTGTTCGGACTGGCAGGTGGGAGGCATTCCTGCACCCCTGCCCCCACCCTCCCACCTTCACATCCTGCAGGCATCCCCAAGTTCTACCGCTGGCTCAGCGAGCGGTACCCCTTGATAAACCAGCCAGGGGGTGCCACGGTGGTCCCCATCATCGACAACCTTTACCTTGACATGAACGGCATCATTCACAACTGCACGCACGGGAACAACCCGGACGTCAGACTGACAGAGGACGAAATGATCCTGCGCATCTTCACGTACCTTGACAAGATTTTCCACATCGTCAAACCCCAGAAGCTGCTGTTCATGGCTATCGATGGTGAGGTGTCGGGAGGGAAAGTTTTCGAGGGAGGGAGGTTGTTCCCCAAGGGGTCCTTGCCCTGCAACCACTGATCAGGCCATGTGACGCCATGCGGCACATGGCCTCAGGCTCCCTGAGGGGAAATGCCTCTCACATGTCCAATGCTTGAGCACACGGTGAAATTCACACGATATTCCACCCTCCAGGCGTGGCGCCCCGTGCCAAGATGAACCAGCAGCGATCGCGGCGATTCAAGGCTGCCAAGGAAGCCGCCGCCGCTGCCGAGAAGGCCGAGAAGGCCGCCGCAAAGACCTCTGACGTCGCAGAGGACAGCAAGCCGCCCGTTTTTGACTCCAACTGCATCACGCCCGGCACACGTAAAGGGATAGGGGAGCGGGTTGGGGGAGGGTCCAGGCATGAGGCGCTCGTCGCTGAGGCCCGTACAGGGCAAGGCAGCAGAGCACACCTTTCTGCGAGCCATGAGCCATCAGTCTGATGTGAAGTTGACCGGCTACCTTGCCAGCGTGGTGCATGCTGCACGGGCCTACAAAACTCCAGGCCCGAGGCCTGTTCAGCTCTGTGCCTGACTCATTGCCCGGTCGTGCTCACCATCAAAACGCAATCGCCTCCCCTCTCCGCCCAGCCTTCATGGTGCGGCTGGGCGCCCACTTCCGCTTCTTTGTCCGCAAGAAGATCGCCGAGGACGTGGCATGGCGGCGACCCACCATCATCTTCTCAGGTGGGCCCAGGGTGTCTCAGTGTCAGCGGCAGTGCCAGGCTGGGAGAGGGCGCGCCGGCTGTGGCCTGGGCGGCACGGCACAGGCATGAAGTGCTGTCTGTGAGCAGCGAGGCTGCATCCCACCCCTCCCTGCCTTTCAGGGCACGACGTCCCGGGAGAGGGAGAGCACAAGATCATGGAGCACATCCGCTGGGCGAAACAGGCGCCCGGCTACCCGCCCAACACCCGGCACTGCCTCTACGGGCTGGACGCCGACCTCATCATGCTCTCCCTGGTCACCCACGAGCCCCACTTCTGCCTCCTGCGGGAGGTGGTGAGCTACACGGGCGGCGGCAAGGGCCAGCCCGCCAGGGAAGCCCTGGAGAACCCGGGAGAAAGCACGTTTGTCCTGCTGCAGATCGGGTTAGCTGGTGTGAGACAGGGAGGGAGGGAGAGGAGGATGCATGGAAGGACATTCCCATTCCCGTCAAGTGCTTGTGGGCGCAGGGGGGCTGCAATTATTGCTGTGTGGTACTGGGCTTTGTGTCTGGTTGGGCACATTGAAGGCGACGGGAGTCTCTTGCCCTCAACCCTGATGGGGGCCGTGCAGAGCCCAGCAATGGCAAAGAGATCGTCAACTATATGCCATGCTACCATGCCCATGCTCGGTGCTGTGCATACGGCATGCAGAATGTAGGCCTGGCGCCGGGCAACCGCCCCCCTCGAGTACCTTTCTTGTTCTCACCCTGGCACGACATACCTTCTTTCCTACTACAGGCTCCTTCGCGAATACTTTGAGCTGGAGTTTAAGCCTGCGCAGAAGATGCCCTTCCCATTCAGCGTCGAGCGGGTCGTGGACGACTTTGTGCTCTTCTGCATGCTGATCGGGAACGATTTCCTGCCCCCCCTGCCCACCGTCGACATAGCAGAAGGTAATGGAGCGGGTGGCTGCTGGGTGCCACTGGGATATCGTACTGTTTGATACGTGGCCTGCGTAGGCTGTAACACTCCTATTCACTGCGACATATTGTGCCCCCTCGTGGGTTCTCGCCTTGTTTCCAAGTGAGCCACCTGCTCCATGTGCATTCCGATGTGCATGTTACGGGGCACCATCTGTGCTGCAAACGTTCCATGCAGAGTGGCAGGATCCTCCCACTCGCTGATCACACCCCCAAATCCTGCCACCCAATGCGCACAGGCTCCCTTGAAACCATGTTTGACCTGTATAAGGAGCTCCTGCCTGAGCTGGGTGGGTACCTGACCCATGCCGGGAAGCTGCACAGGGGCAGGCTGGAGGTGTTCCTGCACAAGCTCGCCAACCTGGAGGCCAAGGTCCTGCAGGAGCGCGCACTTGTGAGTAGTGAGGCCGCGCTGCCTGGGGCAAGCGAGGTGGAAGGGGAGGCACATGCCGGTCGTAGCTGTTCCTACGTGGGAGGAGCCCCTTTACACTTGAGTCGCCCTTGATTATGCTCAACCCACAAACCCTTCGATCGACGAGGACCGAAGGCGTTGCTGCGCTCTCCTGCCCCCATCCCCTTCCAGCGACCATACCAGTTATCAGTGCACCCCCCACCTGCCTGCTGCATCACAGGAAGCACAGAGCCTCGACGACAAGAAGCGGAAGAAGGGGCCCGGCGAGACTCCCGCCTGGGCCTCGGAGCGTGTGGAGGGCCGGCGGCGGGAGGAGCGCGCCGCCGGTCCCAATGCCCCCCCGGCCGGGGACGAAGTGCCCGAGCTCGGCCTGGGCCACGGCGGCCGTTTCGCGGCGCTGGCCTCTGGGCGTGGCCTGGAGCTGCTGGCTGCGGTGGAGGGACTGGAGGAGGAGGAGGGTGGAGGAGGAGGTGATCCTGGCCCCCCTCCCCGCGCCGCCCGCGGCGGACGCGGAGCCCGCGCCGGAGCCAGCCCCTGGCGCCGGGGAGGCGGCCATCCCCCACCCCACCCCGCGGCCCCCCGCCAAGCCCACGATGATGAGTCAGGAAGCGCGGGACCTGTTCCTGAAGAGCGCCAGCGCGGAGGAGGCCGCGCTGGCGTGGAAGGAGCGGCTCTATGTCACCAAGCTGGGCGTGGGCACGGACCCCGCGGCGCGGCGGGCGGTGGTGGATGCTTACATGCACGGCCTGCACTGGGTGCTGGAGTACTACTACCGCGGCGTGGCCTCCTGGAATTGGTACTACCCTTACCACTACGCACCCATGGCCTCCGATCTGGTGAGCGGGGGGAGTTTGTGCGGGGGGGGACAGTGGGATGTAAGGGAGTGGAAAGGGCCACTGGTGAGGATTGGGAGGGCTTGGGGGGCTGTGGAGGGGTGCTTCATGGTTGTCCTTTCCCATGAGTGGGGGGAGGTGGAGTGCTCATGGCTTGTGCTTGCCTCATTCGACACGGGAGGGGTCCGGGAGGGCGCTGGACTCGGGGCGTGCAGGCCAGCTGCTCGAGTGTTGGGGTTGCGCGGTGGGCGAGGAGGCATTTGTCCACCTGTGTGCCATGTTGATTGCAGCATGAGGAGGGCAGCACATCGGCGCAGCCCCAGTGGGGGGAGTGAAGGAGCCTGCGTGCCTGGCTGAGCCAGGGCAAGCAAGCGGTGCCCCAACGTTCTCAGCCCTGCTGAACCCTCGCAAGTACGGCCCCCTCACGCAGGTGGATCTGGAGCAGGTGCGCATCAGCTTCACCCATGGCGAGCCGTTCCTACCCTACGAACAGCTGCTGGCGGTGCAGCCGGCAGCTTCCTGCCAGCTGCTCCCCGGCCCCTACCAGGTCGACCCGTGTTGGGAGGCAGGGCAGGGGTTGGGTGGACGGGAGGACCGCGTGCTTCCACCGCTTGTGGGACAGAGGCGTCCATCCTCTGGCTATGCCTGCGCGGGGTTGCCCTTACTCTGCTGCCAGAGACCAGGCAGGCGGGCAGGGATGGCTCCTCTGGGCACTCGGGCACATGGCCACGCAACTCAGCTACCTCCCCCACTCACATTGCAGAGATTCATGCTGGACCCAGACTCGCCCATCAACTTCTTCTACCCCAAAGATTTTGTGGTGGACCTAGAGGGCAAGAGTGAGCGGGGCTCGGGCAGAGAGTGCAGGGAGTCGAGGGAAGGGAGTGGGGGCGCAGGTGTGCCGCGTCCTAGGCTGCCGGTAGGAGGGCCACTGGATGAGTGAGCGCTGTGCTGCGAGGCTGGCCTGGCGGCACAGGCCTCCCAACCCCAGAGTCATGACTGGGTACGGTCGCTCGGTGCACTGGCTGAACAGGCCCATGGCCTCACCTCAAATATCCCTCGGGCCCTTCCACAGAGGCGGAGTGGGAGGGCGTCGTCCTCATCCCCTTCATCGACGAGCAGAAGCTGCTGGCGGTTTCTCGCAGCATCCCGCCCTCGGCGCTCACCCCTATGGAGCAGACCTGCAACCAGCACGGGTCCATGGTCATCTTCAAGCATGCGGGAGGTGCGAGGGAGGGTGCGAGGAACTGTGCAGACGGGTTACCCGAAGACGGCGCTGCTGCATCTGACGTTCTGTGCGCTGGCGGGTAGCTGATGGGGGGAAAGGCAGGACTTGCAGGCGGCAATCAGATGAGGGGGGTGCTCACTGACTCCCTCCCATACCCGACTCCACCACCTTCCCCAGAGCTGACCGGCGAGACCTCCGACTGCAGCAGCACCCTCCCCGAATCCTTTTCCAACGTGACGCTGTGCAATTCCACGGTCACTCGCCAGCCCCCACTGCCCCCCTTCCCGCACGGACAACCCGGCTTCATTCCCAAGGTGCGTGCCTAGGCGGGTGGGTGGGTCTGAGTCTGCTGCGTGCAGGGGCTGCATTGGTATGGGGAAGGGAGACGTGGTACTCGACACGATCCTGCTCTGGTTTGGGGGGGCAAGCTACTCATCCGTGCAAGAGGGCCCAATCAGGCACTGGGTGGCTGTCGAGCCCTGCAAGGAACCCTGGTGTGCGTGCGGAGACTGGCGTGGGCGGCATGATGTCAGGCGGAGCGCATCGGGCCGATTGCTGGGTTCCATGGTGCCCCCGTTTCCTCCCCTCCCGTCTTGGAGCGCCCGCTCAGCGCAGCACCAAAAACCCCACACGCTTGATCGCACAGATCGTGCCGGGGACGAAGATGGGCAAGCACGCGCCGAGCGGCTTTCCAACCCTCGGCACGCTCTCCGTGGCCGGCAAGATTGAGAATGCAAAGTGCTCGGTCTTTGGGATGCACTCCAAGCGGCCCTCCCTCATCCTGGCAATCAAGGTGGGGGGGGGGGGAGGTGGGAGATCAGGGGCGTGGGGATGTGCGATGGCTCTGCAGGCAGTCATGCCTGGGCGGGGGCGAGTCGAGCAGTGCCTTTCGCTGCGTCGGACGGCCGCCCTCGAGTCCCCGCCCTTGCGGCCCATCGCTCCTCTCTGCAGGCCCCCGCCGTTGACGTGACGCCCACAGCCGAGACCCTGGCCCCTCACGTCATTGGAAGCCGGGTCTGGATCCGCTGGCCATATTTGACAGAGGGGCTCATCTCATGCATCGGGGACGAGACCGGCAGGGTGAGCGGAGTGTTGGGTGCTCTGGGGCGGCCCCTTGGGGACTGACTTTGGTCGCCAGCAAGCCCCATGGAGCTGTGGTGCGGGCGCAGTCGCACCCTGGGAAGATGGGTATCTTGAAAAAACTGTGCAATCAGCTCGGCCCCCGCATGTCTACCCCAGGTGCCCGCTGCGGGGGCCCCGGTGATCGTGGACCCAGCGTGGAAGGAGAATGTGGAGGCCCAGAGGATCGAGTTCCTGGAGAAAAGGGTGCGTGCATGCGTCAAGCGGTGGTTGGAGGAATGCGGGCGGATGGGTATGCTGTCGCGAACCCTCTGCTGGGAGACAAGGCAGTGGGCCGCAGGCATGGGGAGTGGGCCTGCCGCTGCTAGAGAGCACGGTGGCTTGGCCTGAGCCTGTGTGCAGTGCGCCGGCAGGCCAGCGAGGCATTCACCTGATGTGAGCCTGCCCAACACCTCCTGGGGCGAGCGGCGAGTCGCGGCCCGAGCAACACGGGAGCCACGGAGTCTTCCCCCCCCTCTCACACTCCCGCCAGGGCGTGGACATCGGGCCCAGCCCCCTGTGGGTGGAAGTGCGTCCGCTGGAGGTGCTGGTGCGCCACGCCGACGGCAGCTTCGCCAAGAGCTTCGCGGAGAAGGGGGAAATGGTGCCGCTGCAGCTGGCACTGCGGAGCAACCCCTCCCCCGACCCCCGCTTCGACCCGGACGCGCTGCAGGCGGGCGCGGCGCTGTTCGAGCCCGGCAGCCGTGCGGTGGTCGGCAAGGGGCCCTACTACGGCTGCCTGGCGCGGGTGCTGGGCCCGGGCGCCGGAGGGGAGGTCGGGCCGGGACCGCGGCGCGCGATGAGCGTCAGCGTCGAGCCGCCGCCCCCCACCGCCGCCAGCGCGGCCAAGACCGCGCTGGCGCTGCTGGGAGGGGGGGCGCCGCGTTACTGCCCCGCCCACCAGGCGGCCAAGCAGGTCGGCATCAGCCCGAGCGCCCTGGGCCGGATCGCAGGTGCGCTGGCCCGGGGGGGTGGGGAAGGGGGGGCGCTGGAGGGAATTAGGGGCATGGGTCATAATATGTTGGGGCGATTTCCTCAGGGTTCACGGCCACAGCTGGGGGGATCAGGACGGCGGCCCTGTGCCGATCCCCTCTCCTTCAGCCTGCCTGGCGCCCGCGCCCGCTGCACTGCCCACTGCCCCCCCCCCCCCTTTGCCCCCCCCCCCCCCCCAGGCCCGCTGTC
>NW_011934258.1:160035-179216 GCF_000733215.1 Auxenochlorella protothecoides
CCGCCCGCTGCCCCGCCCACTGCCCCCCCCCCCCCTTTGCCTCGCCCCCGCCGCCAGGCTCGCTGTACCTTGTGATTGGGGAGAGCAGGAGGGACCGGCTGGACGTCGGCCTCTGCGTGCGGAATGCCAAGCTGGGCCTGTGCGTCCCGGATGCGGTGAGGTTTGTGCCGCCCAAGCAGCCGCCGCCGCGGCCGCAGGCTGTGGGGGAAGGGCCCCCGGCGCCCGTGCCCAAAGGTGAGGAGCGGGCCGGGGAAGGGGGCGTTGGGCAGGGGAGGGTGCAGATGTGTTCAGCGTCGAGGCCGGCTCGAGCCACTGCACTGCGCTCATGTCAGGGGAGCCTGGCGTGCTCTGGTGGGAATGTACGCGGGATGCCTCCGCACGTCGGGCCGACCTGGACACTCGCGCCCATGTTTGTGGCGATCAGAGTGGGACATGGGATCGCAAAGACGAGGTCCTCTTGTCTCTGGCCACCCCAGCCTCCCTCGGCATCACAGACCGGGGGAACCCATCCGCCAAACATCCTCACCCGCCCACCCTCCTTGCCCCACAACCACCCCAGGATCTTGGGAGTACTCCGAGGCGCTGATCAAGCTGCTGAAGTCGTACAAGGTCAAGGCCCCCTGGCTGTGGGCCGCCGTGGAGCAGGATGCCAAGGCCTTTGAGCTGGACGCCTCCAGGGTCTGCCCCGGCGAGACGCCCGAGGAGCGCCTGGCCGCCGCGGAGGGCCTGCACGCCTGGCTCAAGCGCCAGCCCATGGCCCGGCGGCCCCTGGTGTCGCAGGACGCGGCCGTCGCGCCGGAGGCGGCGGTGCGCATGCTCCAGGGCGCGCTGCCCCCGCCCGGGCCCCCGGGGCCGGCGGTGGAGCTGACCAACGTGCAGCCACACATGCTCATCCCTCCCAGCGACCAGGGCCACGTGGTGTACGCCGAGGCAGGCGAGTGGAATGCGGGCAGATGAGGAGGCCTTGGAATGAGGGCGGGGGGATGCTGGAGGGAGAGGGGATGGATGTGAGGGGCGAGTGTCACCCCGCGGTGCCTCGAACGGCTCTTGGGTAGTGCATGCGGTCCGATCCCGACTGCACCGCATGTGCTGACTCATCAAGCCCCCCCCCAAAAAACCAAACCCCCAACCACCACAGGCGGTGCTTTCCAGCTGGGCCACCGCGTGGTCGCGCTGGGGGGCACGGGCGTGCCGCCCTTTGGCGCGCGCGGCAGCGTCACCGCCCTCCTCCCCACCGCGGTGGAGGTGGTGTTCGACGGGCCCTTCGCCGGCGGCTCGGACCTGGGCGGGCGGTGCGCGGGCGAGGCGGGAGCCCTGTGCCCTCCACGCGACCTCCTCAACCTCTCGCGCGTGCGCGGCGGCAAGCCGGGCTGGGGCACGGCGGCGGCAGCCGCGGCCGCCGCCGCCGCCGTACGCCCGGGCCAGGTCACCTTTGTGGATGAGCGCCAGGCCGCGGCGGCGGCGACGGCCAGGGGGCCGCCGCGCCGTGCTGACAACGCGCCGCCCGCCAGCGAGGCGCCCTGGGCTGGCCTGGCCCCCGTGCGGAGCGGCGGGCCGGGCGAGCCAGGCGCGGGCAGGCGGGCGCCCAGGGCGCGCGAGCCTTTGGCCCCCGGCAGCGGCGCCGACCGCGGCTTTGCCATGGGGCGCGGGCGGGGCGGCGCGCTGCCGGGCGCTGGGCGCGGGCCCGGGGGAGTGGCGCCAGCCGCCGGGGCGGCCTCGGCCCCACCGCTGGCCGACGCCGGCGCGCACGCGGTCGACGGCTCCGCGGCGGCCCCTGCATCGAGCACGCCGCGTGCCGGCAACCTGCAGCAGCTGTTTGCCGGGCTGGCCGTCGCCGCGGCCGGGCCGTGCGCCCCGACTGCAGGCGACGCAGGCACCAGCGACGTGATTGCCGGTCAGAGTGTCACGACTCCGGCGGCCGGGGTCGCAAGGCGGGCGCCCCAGCCCCCGCTCAGGCCCGCCCGACGCGAGGCGAAGGACGCGGGCGCCGCCCCCGCGGGGGAGGCCCCGCTGTCCGCCGCGCAGCTGGAGGCCAGGCTGGAGGGCGCAAACGGGACCGCGCCTGGAAGCGGCGGTGCCGCGCCGGGGCTCGCCAGCGTTCCTGCAGCATCCGCGCCGAGCACCGTGCCGGGGCCCCCCGGCCCGCCCATGCCGTCCGCCTCGCTGCTGGGCGGCATCCGAGGCGTGGGGGGGGCCGTGCCTGTCGAGGCCGCGAGGGCGCCGCCGGCGGCCGCCGGACCGGCACGGCCTGCGGATGCCGTCACCCCGCTGGCCTTCTGGGAACTGCTGCAGAATGCCAGCCGCGCCCCCTGACGCCCCTGCGCTCTGAAACCAGTCCCTGTGGCTCGAGGTCATCGAAGTGTGCCTGTCCAGCGTGTTACAGGAAAACCGGGGCATGGAGCTGAATGTAAAAAGGGCAGGCGTGGACGTGAATTGCTTGTAAGCCACACGACTGGGACAGCGCACCGCAATGCTGATCAGAGGATGCCCTTGGACCGGAGCAGCTCGGCCAGCTTCCCGCTCTTTGCGGCGGCCTGCGATGAAGGGGTGAGTAGTGGATCGAAATCCGCAGGTGTACAGGTGGTGGAGGACACGCCAGCGTACACAGCTACTGCCCCAGGGACTGTGGGAATGCCTGCGTGGGACAGACGGCCAGTAGGGGCCTGTGTGAGGCAGAGAAGGACCACCACTCCCATCATCTCACATCGGTGTCGTCGCCACCCCCGAAGAAGTCGCCGTCGATGAATACGCGGGGCACGCTGCGGCCACCGGTGAGCTCCAGGAGAGCGTCCTGGATTGCGTTGCCATCCTCCCGGGTGTCCAGCTCGATCACCTTCAGAGCGTCGCCCTTCAGCCCCACGCTGGCCAGCGCAGCCTTGGCTGCAGGTGGTTTTGGGAGGAATTCATTTGAGTGAGGAGTCATGTATGCAAGCAAGCTACTCAATCAGGCGTGAGGCGCGCAGCCCTGTCGCCCGGGTGGTCCCCGCGGAGGCACCACCATTGAGAATACACTGCAACCCTCTCAGTGGTGATCCATGCCCCGGCAAGCTCACCCTTCTTGCAGTATGGGCAGAAGGTCTTGCTGAAAACCACCACTCGTGTCTCCGAGATGGTCTGCTTCACAAACTCGGCGGGGGTCGCCATCTTGGGAGGAGTTGGTGTGCTGCCCAGGGACCGGAGGGATACAAAGAGGTATACACTGACTGCGGCGAGGATCGTGACGTACAGAATTCTCATAGTGACAAGTAAACGCTCCTGTCATTCGCCAAGAATGTTCCAAAACCTGCGTGTCTTGAAATGACGTAATCTGAGAACGTAAATCACACACATTATGGGTATGGGTTTGTCCTTGGATTACAACAGCAACAAGTTGTACTTATAAAAGCCAAAACAATCCGTGGCTCTGTCTCGCATCACTCTGTCAAGCTTACACCAACCCATCAATACTGTGGGAGTGCTCCTGTCAGAGCACTCAGGATGGCCAGCCCAGCGACTGCCAACGAGATCCAGAGGAACCAGTTGGCGCCCAGTTTCTGCAATGGGTGGCTTGCACAATGGTGAGCTGCAAGGCCTGCCACCTACCAAGATGCCTTTCTCGCTATCACCACATTGGCCCACTTCCTAAGCCCCAGTACCGTTCACCTACCCGGTTCGGTGAGCCTCCGAGCGAGTAGTACTCCTTCTTCATCCTCTCAGCCATGGCAGGACTCACAGTCACCTTGGGAACCTGCATGGGTGGGTTGGGTGGTGTCACAGTTGGATCTTCAGGTGCCCACTGTGGATGACAGGCACTCACTAGAGTGTGTCTGAGTGCACTTATAGGCTACACACATAAGGTTCCAACCCTTCCCCCGGCGCACCCGATCGATGTCATCTTCGGCATACAGGGGTCCATCCTGCTTCTTGGTGTCCTGGTCTGCACCCTGGGCATCCCCATCATCAGAGGCCCCATTGGCAGTGGCTCGCTCCGAGTCGCTCTTCTGCTCATCACTGGCACGCACAAAGCCTCTGAGCCTGGGCTGCCCTCCATGCTGGAAAATACGTCGAGGAGTCGATCGTAAGGCAAACCCGAAACAAGGAGTGGGGGCCCTCTGCGCCTGCAAGCATCCCGGAGTGGCGATAAAAAGCTTCATGATCCCAAGTATGCTTTAATCACTGAAGGGTCTCTAGCTTGGATCCGTCATGAAGGCGCATTGCCTTCCATGCACAGAAATAGAGGGGTGCTTTACACCCTCGGGATCGTGATCCGGCGATCGACCTTTGACGCGCGCTGGGAAGTCGGACAGCACGTCAGTCCAGCCATCCTATTGCTTGACCGGGCACGAATGTAGACTTTGATCCTGAGGTTCTCACTCAGGTCTCGGGTCAAGCAGCAGTCTCCTCCGACCCGGAGGTTAGAGCAAGGAGGTTGATCTCCGCCAGCCGCTATTGACGGCTTCTTTGCCGTCTTTTTCGAGAATCTTTTCTCTGTTCCTGTTCGTTTAGATAACATTCTCGCTCGGAATGGCATTCCGGAACCAGAAGCTCAGCGTTTCAGCGCAGCAGAATGACGTGCACAAGCGGATCCTCACTGGCCTCCTGCGCCAGGAAGAGAACCGCCGATGCGCAGACTGCCATGCACGTGGACCAACATGGGCCAGTGTGAATCTGGGCGTGTTTGTCTGCCTCAACTGCTCAGGTGACGAGCGGATAGACGAGGGCAGGGTGGCTTCACTGTATGGCAGGTTGATTGTGGGCGCCCCCTCCACGGCAACCCATACGCCATCTCAGCTTACACACTATCCGTCCACTGCCAGGTGTACATCGCAGTCTAGGGGTGCACAACAGTAAAGTGAGGTCCACCAATCTGGTGAGCACGGGTGGCGGGGCAGGAGAACAAGGGTCAGGTTGCGTGCCCCGATAACCAGGGAGTTCCATGCCTTGTGTTGCTGTTTGAGCCTCTGATGCCGCAGATGGCAGCAAGGCTCATGACCACGGCCTTCCCTCCCCATCAATGCTTCGTCCCAGGACACATGGCTGCCAGAGCAGGTCGCCTTTGTCCAGGCCATGGGGAACGCACGTGCGGCCGGGTACTGGGAAGCAAACCTCCCGTCAGGCTTCAGGCACGTGCAGAGGGTTGTGTCGGTGTAGTGCCTGTATGAGCCTCACCTACACCTCTTCAGGATCAAGACTGGCTGATTCATTGTTTTGCGCCTGGTGTGCGCAGCCCGCACGCCCCCACCAGCCGCTCGATCGCCCTCCTGCTTTCCATCCATGCAGCCGGCCCCCCGACAGCGACATGGGCCTGCTGCGGACCTTCATCACCGACAAGTATGTGCACAGGAGGTACGCGCTGCAGCAATCCTCCGAGCCACCCAGCATCGACAACTTCGCCGCTCACCCGGTATGTGTGGATGTATGTGTGGGAGGGGGGGGGGGGGCGTCCTCATGGTGGTTCCTGATGCACCATAAGTACCCATCAAATGGCATTTCCTGAGGGTTGGGGACAAAATGCACCGGCAAGCGCCCCAATCCCCCACTTTAAACCGCTGCACCGGAGAGCCCTCTCGTTCTGGATCCCTGCTCATAGGGAATCTGGCCCCAAATGCTTCCACCCATGTCCTTCCCCCAGTACATGGCGCAGTACCTGTCCCCCGCCCGCTCCGCCCCCCCGGCACCCCCGCGGAACCAAGCGGCGCTGGCGCAGCGGGTGCCCAGCAGCGCACCTGCCGCTGCAGCGCCCGCACCTGCCGCAGCGCAGGTCGACCTCCTGGACTGGGGCACGGAGGCGGCGCCCGCCGGCGGCGCCGGCGCGGGCCCTGCCGGCCCTCTGGAGCACGATGTGTGGGACAGCTTCCAGGCGGCCCCCGCCCCGCCCCCGTCCGCCGCACAGGACCCCTTTGCCGCTCTTTCCTCCCGCACGCCCAGTGCCTGCGCGCCCGCGCAGCGCAGCGACAGCGGCACCAGCAGCGTGAGCCTGGTGGGGGCAGGCGCCTCCAGCACCGCTTCCCGGGGCAGGGCAAGCCAGGGTTTCAGCGCAAACGGCGGCGACCCCTTTGTCGCCGCTTTCCCCGCCGGCGGCGCCGACGGCGCCGCGCCGCGCCCCGGCTCCGGCGCCTCGTCGAGCGCCGCAGCAGACCCCTTTGCCGCGCTGGAGGCCCGGCACCACTCGCGGGGGGACAGCTGGACCTGGGGCGCCGTGGCCGCCGAGCTGCCTGCGGGCGGCACTTCAATGACGGCCTCGCCCCCGCGCCGCCCCGCGTCCTCCCCAGGCCCAGCCGCGGGGCCGGGGCGGCAGCATGCCAGCACGACGTCCCACGAGGACATCCTGGCCCTGTTTGACGCGGCGCCGGCAGCGTCACTTCGCAGCGCTGGCCTCGCGCCCGGCGCGTCGGCCCACTCCTCCTTCACCAGCTCGCAGTCTGGGGCGGGACCCTGGGGGCCAAAAGCGCAGGCCAGCGGAAGCCTGCCGGCCGGGCTGGATGCGCTGGGTCCGCAGGGCGGGCGGGGGCCGATGGAAGGCAATCTGCTGCTCTGATCCCCAGGCCAGACATCTTTTATGGGGTTGGCGGGAGAGGGGGGGGGGTTGGTTCAGTGAGACCCGCCCTCCTGCCTGCCCTCCTCGGTGTCTTACATGGGCAGATAGCCTGGTGGGGAACCTCGGTGTGAACAACAGCCAGTTGTTGTTGTAACACTGGGTGACCAGCAACACAGCAGAGGGGGATTGCTCCAGGATGTGAAGCAGGGGGTTGTGACACAATTTGAAGCAGTGACCTTCACCATTACGCGTGATTATCACTGCGGAGTGTGGCAAGCCTCTGCAATCCATGCCTAGGCACATCACAGGCCCTCCAGCGCCTCCTCTGGCACGGGGACCGTGTAGTTGAGTGCCATGCGCCCGCCGTCGGCATAGAGGATCTGGCCCGTGATGTAGCTGGAGTCGTCGCTGGCGAAGAACTTGACCACCTGTGCGGTGTTTGGGCGAGGAGAAAGGGTGGGGGAGTGTGTGGTGAGGGAGGCCGAGCACATCTGGGATGATCTGTGACGCCTGAATCAGGTACACACCGCCAGAGGGAGACGCGGCCAAAGGTCAGCGCGTGCGACAGACGCCATCGACCAGCGCTTCCCACAGCACAAGCACCTTGAGCCCCTCCCTCCCACTCTCCCACTCCCCCTGGGCCCACGTTTCCAATCTCAATGGGGTCGCCGGCGCGGAGCATGGGCGTACGGGACAGCACCTTGGCCATGGCCGCCTTGTCGGCCACCACCTGTCGCAGCACGTCGGTCATGATTGACCCCGGACCCACTGCGTTCACGCGGATGGCGTGGGGCGCCAGGGACAGCGCCATGGCGCGCGTGAGGTTGTTCACGCCGCCCTTGGAGGCGTTGTAGTTGGCGATGGTGGGGATGGCCATGACGCCGTTGACGGAGGAGATGTTGACGATAGAGCCGCCGTGCCCCTGCGCCTTCATCTGCCGCGCGGCCACCTGGCCGGTCTGTGGTTGGAGGAGGGGTGAAAAGAGGTCTGCTGACGATGGGGCCGGCAGGATCAGGGCTGCAGCCCTTGGTTTAAGACGGCTGCTCACTCAATGGACACCCGCGGATACATGTCCTGGAAGCGGCAGGCAGAACAGGCCCCCGTGAGGCAGGCGCACGAGGAAGACGCCGGTGAGGTTGACCCGGATGACCGCATCCCAGTCTGCATCTGTGAGATCCAGGAAATCCGCCGCCCGCACGATGCCGGCATTGGCCACCGCGACATCCAACTTTCCGAAAGTCTTCACCGTGAAGTCCACCGCGGCCTCCACCTGGGTCCTGTCGCCGACATCGCAGACCGCGCTGGCACACTCGATGCCCTCGGCCCCCAGATCACGCTCCGCGCTCTTTAGGTCGTCGGCCGAGACGTCCGCGATCACAACCCTGGCACCCCCTCGCCCCAGGGCCTGGGCACATGCCAGGCCAATGCCTAGTAGATGTTGCGTACGGTTGATTGTGAATACATATGCTTGCGAGGCGGACCCAGGGAGTATCGGAATTGCACCCAGGCAACTAATTCTGTGTTTACGTACCCTTGGCACCGCCGGTGATGAAAGCGACACGCCCGACGAGTCCAGACATCCTACAAGGCTACTTGCGATGTCGGAACTACATCCTCGCAACAGCGATTGCAAGTACTTGGTGGGTCTCGGCATCCGCGGCACGCGGTGCTCTCGATACTTTGGGCGCCCGTCGCCAACTGTGCGCGCCCAGCACAGGTTTCGATCCTCGCTGACCACCAGCGACCTCCGCATGCCGTTGTGCTGCACCCTTGCGAGCCTAAATTTTGTGGAGCCCGATCCATGATCCTTATGACTTAGTCAAGGCACCTCCAGGGAAGGGCGCCTGTCGAGAACACCGACCTCGGTGTGCTCGGGCGGTGAGCCGAATGCTACCCTTTTGAGAAGGGCATCGCTCCCCTTGCGATGGCGACGGCGGATCCAGCGGAACCTCCTGAGCTTAAAACCTCTCGGGTAGAGTATGACGAGCTTTTGAGGGACCTAAGAGGGACCCTGGGCTCCCAGAGCTTGACGTGTAGGCACATTACGGAGTGCATTGCCCGACACCAGACTCTCTTGGAGAACTTGCGCCGGGGCACGGTGGACGTCTCCAAAATGGAAGCCCGCATCGAAAAGCTGCAGAAGTTCCTGACCCTGCAGCAAACCCTGGGGGAGGAGCTCGAGAGAGAAGCCCAGGTGGTTCAAGTTGTCGAGAAGAGTTTGAAGTCTCTGTGCTTTTACTGGTATTGTCACGTCCAAACGTGTGTCACAGGCGAGCCTTGTGGCACGTAATCCCTCTTCTCCACTCAATCATCCAGGTTCAGGTCTTGCTGGAGAGCACCCCGGCCCGAACCAGTTCTGCGCTGCACCCAGCCACATCCAGTCAGCAGGTGCGTGGATGCAGAACATCCTAGGATGCGTCGATGAAGTGTCCTTGTTATTCAGGGCATCAGCCCAGCAATACTCTTGCAATCCACACCACATCCCAGGACCCAGCGTCCATGCGCGTGAGCAGCAGCCGCAAACGCGGCGCCGACCTCGTCAGATCTGCGCGGCAAGAAGGTGTGGGGTCCCGGCTGACACTGCCTGAACAGGATTGGGAAGGACTTTGAGTGTGTTGGTCAGCTACTTGTTGCCAGGAACAGGAGCACAGATCCTGCCGCCATCAATTTCCCTGCAGATGGTGCTCGCCCATCTGGCTCCTCGGCCCAACCCCTGCTCCCACCCTCGAGTCTGCTCAGCCTCCGGCACCCCACCGCCTCGCCTGCCGCACCTAGGGCCTGCCAGCTGTGCAGCGCTGTTGCAAACCTCAGGGACTGCAGGGTGCGCTGGGGTGGAGGGCCTGCGTCAAAGGTCAATGGCGGGGGATTCGGAGTTGCTTGTCACCCACGTACACAAAAGACTGGCAAGACTGAGTGGCTGTGAGGCCAGGGACAGCCATGTGCCACATTCTCCCCTGCACCAACCAATCCCTTCCTCCTTCCCTCCAAACTCCTTTCATCCTCCGATTGGCAGGAGCGTGCCACCCAGGCACCTGCGACGCTCTGCGGCGGCTGTCTGGAGGCGCACCGGGAGATCTTCAGCGTGTCGTCCTCCCTCCTTCCCCGCGCCAGCGAGGGCGTGGGCCGCCGCACGGCCCCACGCCTGAGCCTCACCCCCGTGCCGCCCTCGAAGTTCATGGGTCCGGCCACGGCGTTGTCACCGAGAGCCGCGCCCCGTGCCAAGGCGCCGCGGCTGCTGAGTCGTCACTCGCGTGGGGTCCGGGAGCGTGGGTCGGCACCCCCTGGAGGAAAGAACTCACATGGAACAGAGGTGCATGGATGACAGTCTCTTGCACTGTCCAGCGGAGCAGGGGAGTGACTCTGCATGCTTGCATTTGAATGCGACACATGCCAAGGCTATGGCGGCGGAGCTCGTGCAACACGTTCTCCATGCCCTCTTGGCTCTGAGGCCTTCTCATGGGTGGCAACCCCACCGCTCTCCCCTCGGATGATGCCCATGCAGGAGAATCCAATCCGACTGGACTCGTCTGATGAGGAGGGCACACCCTCGCCACGCCGGGCCCCGCCAACCCAGGCGGTGGACCTGAGCAGCAACCCCGAGGCAGGGGTGGTGTGCGAGACGAGCGGCATCGCCCGGAAGCTGGCGGTAAGATGGTGCCTGGTTGTTGGAGCCTGGGGGGTTGCAAACCAGCCTCGTGTGACAGGAATGGCAAGACGAGGCACACAGGGCATGTATCCAGAATGCTTGTTTCCTTCCGATTATGCAAGGTTACCCCTCTGACTTTGTGAATACAGGGCTTGCAGTGTGTGTATCCCCGAGAGGGAGGTCCTGGGTCTGTGCAGGTCACGGCCAATGATTTGGTGAGACTGGAGCCCGGCAGTTTCCTGAATGACACCATCATAGATTTCTATCTGAGGTGAGCAGAGGCGGTGCTGGAAGGGTAAGAGATGTTTTGTTTTGGAGTGACCCGGTGATGGGTTTGAGTTGAGATCTGTGAGCCTGGTACTCCTTGCCTTCAGGTTGATCAGTCCCCTGCATGAGTACCAGTGTCATTGACCCAAGCCCTGCCTGTACGCAAGCAACTTCCGCACCCTCCATCCCTTGCCACAGGCACGTCCAGGATCGGCTGAGCTCTGCCACGCTCAGCCGCTGTTACTTCTACAGCACCTTTTTCTACAGCAAGCTGCGGGAGAAGAGGGGTGAGGATGGGACGAGGGTCGGGCACAAGCTTTCGTCCCCGCCGGAGTGGCCCGTGTCGGCCTTGCCGGGTGGCTCCCAGCAGCCATGCAGGGTGCTGTGGTGCAGCAGTTGCCTCACAATCCTCTGCCCCTGTGCAGGAGGTGAGATACCAGTAGGGACGAGACTGAAGCCAGGCGCCACTGCCGCCGAGTGCCAAGCCCTGCGCAACTACCACAAAGTTCAAAAATGGACCAAGGTGCGCGATGGGTTTGGCATCCCTGTATCTGGCTGGGTGACCCGTGCTTTGGACCTGCGAGTGTGGGGTCAGTCATGGCAGCACATTGCGCCTCTGACCTCATGCATTTGAGTTCGGTAGGGCCATAAGGCCGATAGTCCGTGAAGGCGACATTCTCTTGTCCAGAGTCCCCTCCACACCCACCTTGGCACCCCGCCCGCCCCGGCTCCCACAGGACGTGGACGTATTTGAGAAGGATTTCCTCTTCATCCCCGTGCACCATGCTCTGCACTGGAGCCTGATGATAGTCTGCCACCCGGGCTGTTCCTACCTCAGCAATGCCGCCACGGGCCCCACCCCCTGCATCCTCCACCTGGACTCCATGCAACGTGGGTGGCAATGCTGGTGGGGTGATATTATTACCGTTCGCCTTGGCGTGGGGGACTAGGAACCTGACAGTATTATTCCCTTGCTAGAGGGAGTATCATGCCAGATGCCAGCGACCCGGCAGGTCGGCGGCGTGCAGGTCGAATGGGGTTCATTCGTCTGTGGTCCACTGAGATGCTGCGTCGTATCCCAGGTCCATTCTGTGGTGCAGGCTGGACGTGTCCCATCTCCAACCCCTCATCTCGCAGACGGCCACAAGAGTGCAGAGGCAGCGCATCGCATCCGCTCCTACCTAGAGGCCGAGTACTCCAACCGGGTGGGAAGGGTGAGGGATGCTTGTGTGGAGATTGCGGTTGGTGGGTGCCCAGCCGCGAGTCCGCTGTGCATGGAGGGGAGGGGCCCAGCCACAAGTACTTGCCGTGAAATCCACAGATTCACAGCCGCGGGGAGGAAAGGGGCGACGGTTCCAGGAGATTTGACGCCACGACGTTCCCCCACAAGCGTATCAAGGTGCGGGGCTGGGCAAGCGGTGGTACCTTCGCATGTGGTTCCCCAGATGGATTTAAGACAACATCGAGGGGAATGTCCTGCACTTGGTGAGATGCGCTGAAGGTCGTTGATGAGGCCTGGGCAGCAGAGTGCCTGTCTATGATCACTGGAGCATCCTGCACACCCGCTGCCACAACGCGCAGGTTGTCAAGCAGGACAATTTCTGCGACTGCGGCCTTTTTCTCTGTGCCTATGCCGAGTACTTTGCGAGGTACCTGCCGCCATGTGAGTGTGCATGGCGAGGGAAGCTGGGGGTTTGGTTGCTGGTATGGGTGGAATGTTGGCACATGCGTGTCAACACCATAAACCCTGTGGGACCCTTGTCCACCTTCACAGCTCAGCTGTTGACCTGCTTGCCAAGCACACCAGGCAACATTGCATGGTGGAGGGTGGGAGCCCAAAGGTCTTACAGCACATCATCGCTTGGATGTGATCCCCCCCCAACCCCATGCAGATATACATGCCAGGGAGGCCTATGAGGTGGCATATGAGTACAAGAAGACCAACCGGGATCTATTCGAGGGCACGCCTGCCTGCTACCCTGGTGAGTGGGAATGTCCAATAAACTAGGGCAGGGCATCTGCGCTCCCATCCTGAACGTGACCAGGCTCACCAGAAGTGTAGACAACAGTCCCCCCCCCCCCCCTTCCCCACTTTCTCTCCCGTCAAAGGCCGACTGACCGAGCACTGGTTCCGCCCGGAGAATGCTGGGGCACTGCGGCTCCACATCCAGAAGCTCATCCTCCAATTGATCGTGGTGAGCTGGTGGGGAGGGGTCCTGGTATCTCTTCCCTATCAAGGCCGCTTTGAAAGGCTACAGTGGCGGCCTTCAAGCGCACCTCATAGGAGATTGTGTTGCCGGGAGCACACTGTAAGCGCCTGCAATTAGGTCTGCCACCCTGCAAGTGTGAGCCCATGCAAGCCCGGACTCATCCCTGCCGCACTCTCATCTCAAAGGAGCAAAATGACTTGTGCCTGGGGCTGGGATCCCCGCACCCGCTCTGGAAGGCTGTGGATCCCCGGGCCTGCAGCGCGCATGCAGCCCTGGAGCAGATCGCAGAGCTGGAACAGGTTGAGAAGGTGGGTGGGTGCAGTGCTGGGCAGCGATTGGAGGAGAGGGGCACTCATGGGTGGAGCGCCTGTGATGAATTTTTGATGGAGGACATCTTCCAGCTCCCTTCTACTCCCCATTCCCCCGTGCCCCTGCTCCCCAATGCGATTCTTGATGCCCCTTCAAACTGCCGCAGTACATGGGCCCCGAAGAGTGGCTGGAGCATGCTGGGATACAGAAGCTGCTGCGGCAGGAGAAGCTGGATGCCGGGACCAGCGAAGCATTCCCTGGAACGCAGGAGCAGCGGAGGCCATTGCCGACAGCCAGCGAGCGCCAGGTGCGTGTCATGGCATGTGGCCCTCTCCATGGAGTGCCAGCTGGTTTGATGGGGCGGCAGTGCAGAATGTCCTGGCCATCCTGCGGCATGCTTTCCAACGAGGCCAAGGCCCCAAGTGCCCAGCCTCTACTGCCCACTGCACATGCCAGGATGTGGAAGGCCGAGGAAAGGGCGCCGGGAGCCAGAAGGCTGTGCCTGCCTCAGCCCTGGGCCGGCCCCCGGTCAAGCTCCCCAGGATAGAGACGGCCTCCTTCTTCACGCCCAAGGCGCCGGCGAGTCGGCCCGCGCGCTCCTCCAGCACCGTCAGCGACTCCAGCGAGGAGGCGGGGCCTTCCAGTGGGGGCCGCTGGCGAGGCGGGAGTGCCGTCACCTCGCCTGTCAGGCGAGTTGGGGTAAAGGATGGGCTGCCGCGCATGGAATGTGGAACAGGCACCTGTTTCCTGCACCAGCATTGCCTGACCTGGACGCCTGGGCTGCTCCAGAACCCCGACACTCAATGCCCATATCCACTCACCCTTTCTTTCCACAGGGATGTGCGAGGTTTGCCCATGGGCGGTTCACCTTCCAGTGCAGAGGTAGATTTTCCTGGAGGTCGACGACAAGTGCCTCTGTGGTTATGGGATGGGGAATTTCATGTCACACTCTCGTCCTTCACAGTGGTGAGGCTGGGTACTATCCTTCTTCATAACCTTCTCATCCACTGTTGCAGGTCCAGCCCAGCCCAGAGATCATGCCCATCGGTGGACTCAGTCATCCACCACTCAATCCTGGGGTCAAAGTTTATGCCCGCAAGCAGCGGTCCTCAGCAGACACGGCGCAGCTCTTCCCGGGGAGGGGAGTGCGTGTGGGCACTGCAGAGGATGCAGCTCGGCCATCTGGTTTTGCAGCCCAGGTCATGGTTGACTGCACCGAATTCCTGAGAAATCCCTAGGTTTAGTACTCTATTCATACCAAATTTGCTTGCTACCTCATCGTAACCTCGGAAGGGTGTACTGAAATTACATCAGACCAGTGCCGCGCTGTTCGTTTCTAGGAGCATGCTGAGCAATGTCTATATAGGAAGGGCACTCCAGTGGGACCCCACAGCTGGAGACTCACACGTGCGGGTAGGGCATGGTGTGAACGTGTCAAAAAGGGTTAGGGGGGTTGCAGTGACAATATAGCACACGCAGCCCGTCGCTTATTCAGGGCTTTGGGAAACAGAAGAGCTTATTGCTCGGCGGAGGCGGCGAAGCCCTTGGAGACGGTGATTTTCCGCTCGACAGGGGTGTGGGCCACGGCCTTGGCCTGCTCCTGCTGCTCCGCGGCCGCGAGCTGCATGGTCATCATGCCCACCCCGCTGCCGACCGCCACACCGGCGCCGACGATGCCCACCAGGCCGATGAGGGACAGGGAAACGTAGACGGACTGGTTCATGGTGTCTGCGAGGAAGGCGGGGATCGAGAGTAGGGTAAGCCAAGCGAACTGGGGAGCAAGGGTCATGAGCAGCGGAAACAAACCATAAAATCTCAAGAAAACGTTAGTCAAGGTCAAAAAGACTGTGAGCAACACACTGAATGTGCAAAAGCTTACCGTTGGTGGTGAGTGGTGAGGACGGGGGATGAGTAGGGTTGAAAGGACTGCAAGTGTCTTGGGACTCTGATGAAGGTGTGAAAATGTATATGTTGGATAGTGGATGGTTTTGAGATACCGGGGGAGTTTGTTCTTATACACGAGGCGAGGGGTCGGCGCGGAAGCAGCTGAGCGGAGACCGCGGATGAGTCAACACTGCCACGGGTTAGAAATGCCATCATAAACTGGTGGTCCTGCTGAGGTGGAAACCGGGCGCGTGCCCCAATCGCTGGCGCGCGCAGGCGCTGCTGCTGTAGTCACCCGCGGACGCAGCCCACGATCCATCCCCTCAGACCCTTCGAGAGATGCTACAAACAATCACAGCATACTTTGATTATAAATTATAATCGTCAATACACTCGAGGGCGGAACCTCGCCTTGTCGACCCTGTTCTCCCTACTTCCTCCCTTGTGACAAATTTGCAACCACTCTTCCACCGAGTCGAGCAGCGAGTCTCCCGACCCTGTGCACTGCTCAGTGGTTTTCCTGGAAGTAATAACCTAGTTCCCAATAATGAGCGGTCTGTCCCTGAGGCAGCGTGCGGCAGAGGGCATGTACTTTGCCGGCGAGGAGCGTCTGGCTATCACCCGGTACCTGGAGCGCCTCGTGGAGCAGGTGTGTTAGAGGGGGGAAGGGATGGTTGCGATGTGTGCATGTACTGGATGTACCGGCTTGAGGTGATGACAAGCAAGTGGACTGGCAATGGACAGAGCACAAGATGCCCCTGCCCAGGAGTTGCACCATCCCTTGCACTCTGGCACCTGCCCCACCCATTGCTCACCCACCCACTCAACAACCCCCACCTCTTTCCCTCTCACAGGGCAAGGTGGACCAGTCGGTGCTGGATCGCGTGCGCATGGCCGACGAGGCCGGGCCCACACTGGTCAAGGGCCGGTCGGAGTACGTGTTCGACTACACGCCCGGCGTGAGCCGTCCCCCGCCGCGCGCCTCCCACATGACCCATTTCCAGCTGGGCACCCAGGTGTCCTTTGGCCGCTCCCGCTGGTCCTCCGACAACACCTCCATCTTCTCCGTGGCCGACGGCAAGCGCATGGCCGCCACGCCGCCCAAACCCCTGAACAACTACGAGGTCATCCGGCATGCCAAGATCCAGCGCGCCGCGCTGGAGTCTCCCCAGGTGGCAGGCCTGCGCCTGCTCCCGGAGTTCACGCCCGGCCGCGCTTTCTTCTGGGGCAGCGTGCTCGCTTTGTGGGGCACGCTGGCCCTGGCCGTCGGCGCCGCGCGCCACCTGGAGATCGGCAACGCGGAGGAGGCGGCGCCGCGCTTGCGCGGCGTGGTGGCGCCCCTGGTCGGCGCGGCGCGGGAGGGGCTGGCGCCGCTGCGCGACAGCCTGGCGCTTGCCGCGGGGCGGGAGATGGGCGCCGACGCGCAGCAGAGCGTGCTGAGTCAGCGCCTGCGCACGCTGCTCGGCGCCCGGCAGCACCAGTAGTCGCGGGCCCGTGCACCTGCCCGGCCTGGGGGATGCTGCCTGACGAGCCATTGTACACATACCTATCCCTTTTGACCCCGGAGCTGTAGCATGCATGGGGGGCGTGGCCCCATGAAGGCTGCCACTCTGAACCTGATACCCGTACCCGGCCTGCCAGCCGGAGCACTTGGCACTGGTCCGTGTAGCATGTACATGGAATGGTATTTGCAGCATGTCTCGACCAGCAGCATGATGGGACGGGGTCCATTGAGAATGAAGCGGCACCCGCCCGATCACCAGTCCTCCTCGTCGGGCTCGGCCCCCGCGGCCCCCCCAGCCAGGCGGGCGCCGTGCAGGGCGTTGTACTGCTCGTACCGCTCCACCTCGCTGGCCTGCACGCTGGGCCGCTGGCTCCTGGCGGCCACCTGGGATCGGGGCAGGGCGGGGCGGAAGGGATGGACACGCGGTAACGGCCGGCCGCGCCGCGGACAGTCCCGGAGCGCTCCTCACCCAGTGCCGCCCGTCCCTCGAATCGCATCCAGTCCATGCACTCACGCCCTCTCGACGGCCAGGTCCCGGCGTGCCCAAGAGCATACACACCAGCACACGGTCCAGGCAGCACCTGAAAGTCGCGCAGGCTGACCGGACGCAGGTCGTCCTCCCTCAGCGCCGCCACGCCCGACCCCGGCGCGCCCGCCCCCGCCGCGGCGGCCACCGCCTCGCGCACCGGCCCGGCGCAAGCCTCGGCCACCAGACCCCGCATGTCCGACCCGCTGTAGCCCGCGGTGCGCGCCACCAGGCGGTCCAGCTCGCTGGGGTCCAGCCGGGAGCGCACGCCGCGCAGCGCGCGCTGGACCATGGCGCGCCGCGCCTCGGCGCAGGGCAGCGGGATGTACAGCTGCTTGGGCATGCGCCGCCGCGCCGCCTCGTCCAGCTCCTGTGTTTTTGGTCGGGCGGGGGGAGGGGAATCGTTGCTTGGCGCTGATCGGCCTCCAGGCCCACCGTGCCGTGCCGGCTGCTGCACCCCACGTACCCTGACTGGGGTGACAAGGGCTCCAAGCAGCGAGCATGTTCCCGCCGTCCCCCCTTCCAGCATGCCTGCAACCCCCCTTTTCCCTGTCGACCTCTGGCCGATTGGTGGCTCCTATGAGGAGGACGCGGCGGGCAGCTGCACTGGGGTCGCACCCCTCCATCTGGATCAGGAGCTCAGTCTTCAGACGCCGGCTCGCCTCGTGCTCGCCTGCGGCAGAGGCAGGCGGGGAAGGAGGGGGGGGGGGTTGAGGCCGGGGCGGGGGGATGCCTGGGTGTAAGATCTCGGTAGACTGTGTCGAAGGGCACTGCAGAGTCCTGCCAGTGCAAGCACCGCGCCAGCACCCTGTGGGGGAGCCAGGGACAAGGCCACAGGCTGGGACCGGGCACAAGAAAGCACGGCACAGGGCGGCTCCCACGCACCCTCCGCCTTGCGCGCGCTGAGGATGGAGTCCACCTCGTCGATGAAGATGACGGCGGGCGCCAGCCACCCCGCCACTGCGAACAGGGTCCGCACCTGGGCAGGGAGGAAGGGGTGCGATGATCGGCGACGGCAGCTTGCCCCTGGGTCATGGGACGAGTGTCAGGCCGGCCCCAGCGAAACAAACACCACGAAGCAGGCGTTCCACCGGAGGATGCTCTCCAGGGAGCATGTCGGTCGGGAAGCCATTCATGAAGCCACAATCCTCCCAATCGAACTCCGCTGCAGCAGACCCTCCCCCGCCTCACCATCTTCTCGCCCTCCCCGATCCACTTGCTGGTGAGGCTGGAGGCTGAGATGGAGAAAAAAGGCGGCCTGGATGTTGGAGGCCACCGCCCGTCCCAGCAGTGTCTTGCCCGTGCCGGGGGGGCCAAAGAGCAGGACGCCGCGCGGCGGCGCCCGCACGCCCTGCGCCACCGCGGCGAGGAGAGGGGTCAGAGCTTGGGGGCTTGGGCGGGGAGCTCTTGCCAGGGTGATGGGCATGCAACAACCCCCCGGCCCCCCGCATTCCCACCCTACCCTGGTACCTGGAAGATGGCAGGGTTCAGCATGGGCCACACAATGACCTCCTGGATCAGCTTCTTTGCAGCTTCCTGACCTGCACGGAAGGATCACAGGCACATTGCATGCGGCAGCCAGCACGGTCCGGGCGGGCACCCTCACCCTGCACGGACCCCACACCTGCGATGTCATCCCAGGAGACGCCGCCGCCGCTGTCGACCACATCGTGGCAGATGGCCTCCACCAGCTGCAGGTCCAGCTTGGCGAGCTCGTCCGGCAGCGCCTCGCCGGGGTCTGTGAGCGTGCGAGGGGGCATTGAAAACCATGGCTGGCAGCAAGTGGACACGGGGTGGCCACGGCTGAGTTCGCGACACGACGCACACTATCTGAGCCTCGCA
The DNA here is from genome assembly GCF_000733215.1 of Auxenochlorella protothecoides. Taxonomy (NCBI): domain Eukaryota; kingdom Viridiplantae; phylum Chlorophyta; class Trebouxiophyceae; order Chlorellales; family Chlorellaceae; genus Auxenochlorella; species Auxenochlorella protothecoides. The sequence goes on from NW_011934258.1 coordinate 178,741, forward strand.
TGCATATGGATCCGGTGCAACTGGGCTCCCTGTTTGGAACGTATTTCCCGGGTTGCGTTCACCCCGAACACCCTTCATCTCCCCAAGCACGGGCATTCGCAGCGCATTCCAGCCCCTACGTCCGAAACCTGACCAACAGACAGCCAAAGCCCGCGAACCCCAGCCCCTCCCCCCTCCCCTGAAACCCCGACTCACTCAGACGCAGGAGGGTCATTGTACGCTGACTCAGCACCCCCTCCGTCTCCTCCCCGCCGCCCCCGCCACCCCCCGTGCTCTGCAGCGCCTTCTTCAGGTATGGGGGCAGGAACTTGGAGCCGGTGCCCGTCCCGGCCGCGCCCTGCCCGCCGCCGCGCCGCAGGCCGTTGACCTTCAGACCGGCGACGTCCCTTTCCTCCAGCGCCGCGGCCTCGGCGGCGTGCCCCCCCTTGCGCAGCTCGTCTGCCAGCTTGGACTTGGCGGTCTGGAATCCGGGCGGC
>NW_011934258.1:180208-244072 GCF_000733215.1 Auxenochlorella protothecoides
CCCCCGCCGCGGCGCGAGGCCTGGCGCCCCCGCTTGTTCCTGGCGCGCTGCCTCCGCTGGTCCTCGTACTCCACCTCCGGCGTGGGCTGGCGTGGGCGGGCAGGGGTCGGCGCCGGGGCCCGGCCGGGGGCGGGGGCGGGGCAGCGCGGGGGTGGCTGGAAGGCGCGGCGCCCGCTCCTTGCGGCGACCTGCGCCTCGGTCAGCGACTCCTCGCCGGCAGCGGGGACCTGAGCCAGGGGCGGTTGATGCGCTGCACGGCCCACCTTGTGCTGTGGGTGGACGGAGTGAGGGCGGCGCTGCTGGGTGGGGGAAGGGCCGAGGAGGAGACGGGAGGGCGAGAGGGCTGCAGCACTGGCATTCCCATCAAAGCACCGAAGCTGGGGCACTCACCTCCCCCAGCTTCAGCAGCTCCTCGATGAGATCGTTGCTGTGGAACGGCTCGTCCATGGCGCTGTGTGGGGCGGGGGCAGCACGGTGATCCAGAAGCAGCTTGCTCAGCAGCACTGCACAACACCTGCATGAACATGGCACCCCCACACCAAGCGAGCAAACCTACTCTAAGCCATTCGCGGGGGGGGCTCCGTCCCTCGCATGATGCCCATAGATGGCATGCACGCCTGTGAGGTCCACGGCGGGCTCCGGTCTATCAGGGGCTGGGCCCGCTCGGGGAGGCCAGGCGGGCACTGAGTTCGGGAGGGGATGCTGCTGAGGCACCGCATCGGGCTCCCTCGCCTGGTTGAATGTGTTGGAGTTTTCCGCATGGCCTCCAAAGTAGTGCTGCAGCTGGGATTTCGCGAGGTTGCGCGCGGACTCAAACTTGCCAGCCATGTCTCGGGGTCGTCACAGGCTGCTTGATGCGATCTGGAGATGGCGGTCATGCATACTGAGACTTACATTGCATCATGATATCTGCGATCGATCGACAAGGTTCCCTAGACTGCGCTGACCCGTCGCCGATGAGACTGTCACCCTGCATCCTCTGTCCCTTGCATCAAAATCGTACTTGCGCACGTGACACCTCAGGGCCACTCTGGGTTGTCGAAACTCGTGAAATAGTTGAGAGTCTACCTTAGCAGATCGCGATATCCAAAAATATCCCATTATGGCCCAGAAATCTCGAACAGCAGCCAGGTGTAAGTGTCAGCACAGACCCGTGGCATGCTCCGCTGCAACATCAGACCATGGGGCAGGAAGGCGGGGCTGTGTCCGCCGCCCTCCTCGTCGCTACTTATCAAGATTCAGCCTGTCAACCCAGCAGCCCAATCTGCCTCTAATTAACAGAGATTATACTCAGTTACCATCGAGTCGTTCCAGAGATTGGTGGCCGGGGCGTCCGAGGGGGTCGAAGTACCTGGCTCTGGGCCCTGTAGAAAGTGCAAATGCGGTTACTGCGAGTGTATCTGTATTGCCAACACAACCCGACAGAGAACGCATATTATCGGTGGAATGGATGTCAGGAAGTGCAAGGGCATGCCGCCAGATCTTGCGGAGGCGGCACAGCGAGAGCAGAGCTCTGTCACTGGAAGACGAATCCATACATGACCTCCTCCGCTATCTTTGGATATTTTCAAGAATCGCGAGAACTGACAACCCCTGCAGGGCCAAATGCCTCAGGACTGAAGCATCTCCTTACAATTATAAATACAAACAGCGAGGTTCAGCTCCAAATCACGCATAAAACTCACTACCACCTCTGGGTCAGGGAGGCAAGCAGTTGCATAAACTCCAGAGGACCACCTGCACGTGTGGGGGAGAAGAAATCCAAGGTTTCTGCCCAGCGATGGCATGGGGTGTCCAGCCCTCCTTCCCTCAGGGCAGAGCATACCTTTCCTGTCCTTCCTCCTCCTCAGCTCCTCGCCTGGTGTCCTGGCAGGCGCCTCCTGCTCAATGGGGTTGGTACTGACAAGCATGAGGAATCCACGATGAAGCGCCAAGATGCCAAGTCATCCTCTTTCCGCTCCAGAGGAAGGGCGATTTCTGCCTAGCTCCCCCCCACCCATCAGACTCACCATGGGTCCAGCCAGTGCATTGTACACAGCCCTCCAGCTGGCAAGGAACGCCCCAGTGGAGGCCAGGGAGACCAGGACAAAGCTCAGCGCAGGCACATGACCCTTGGCGAGGGAGTGGAGTCCGATCCCAAGGGGAACCCCCACCGCCCAGGTCTTGAACAGCTGTTCAGGTTTTCGAAGCAGCTCCTGCCTTGAGTACGTCCCGAGGAGCAGGGCCGTCCCATACCAGGCTGCAAGGAAGGGGCCTGCGGTGCCGAGCAGGCTCAGGGGGGCCAGGCCCTCCCCATGCTGCATGCGTCCGACAGCAGCAAACAGGAGGAAGCACGCCCCGTCACCAGCCAGCAGCGCCGCAAGCGTCCTGCATTGAGAAGTGAGCACTCTCAGCGATCCTGCACCGACAGCACTTGGGAGCATGAGAGCGGCAGTGTTTGCCAGAAGCACGCACCCAAGGTCTAGTGTAGATTCGCCTCTGTCAACTCCTGCGACCCCTTTGATGACTTCACCCTGGAGATGCTGGATCCTGTGCACCTGTACACAATAGCAGGATGGATTTTGCGGATGTTGTGCCCCGGGGTCTGATTTGATGGCTTGACAGGATTGCATGGCCTTCCATGCAATCCATGCACCATTGATCCTGGTTGCGGACCTCCATGCGCACCTCAATCGCAGGGCGATCTGGATTGTCATTTATCATTTCGTCATTTGTCGCCTCCATACTTGAAGGGGGGCGATTGTGCGCAGCTCTGGGCACGAATCGGGGTGCAGAGGAATGCAGGGAGGGGTCCCTCGCGACGATTGTCCCTCGATGCGGCCGGCATGGTACCCAGCCGCCCCGATATCTGGCGATAGAATAAATTGAATGCATCGAGACCCTGAATGATGTCCGCACCGACCAAGTTATCGGAGGATTTCGCGTTGTAAAGGGTTCGGGCATGAGCATGGCCTTTCCACCCTTTCTAATGAAAGTGGTGCCCTTTCCCGCCTCCGGGAGAAGCGAGGACCCCTCGCCGCCCAGGCTGTGAGTGGCACGACGGACATGTGGGAGTCTCTTTCCAGGCGACTGGTTCCTCTGTCGCTTGCAGTGCGTTGAAGAGGAGTGATAGCGCGGGGAGGCTGAGGAGCAATCATGCCGTCCATCTCTTGCTACCGCAACTGTGAGTGCTGCTGCCGGGCTTGGGGGAGCGGCTTTGGGTGGGTCAGGGCGCATCCCGCCTGACATTGGAGCTGCAAGGGTGGCTGGGTCCTGATATATTGAGCAGAGGCGAGGCGCGAGGGGCCCGCTCATTGGTTGTCCCTGCGTTTGTCCCTTCTGCCACGACGCGAGCACGGCGGGGAGGTGTCGCGGTGCACGGTGCACGGTGCACTCAGTGCCACCCGCGCTGAGGTCGGATGCGGTACAAGCTCTTCTTCATTGCTGTTGGTGGGCCCTGTTCCTGCACACCGAGCACCCACCCCCGTATCATCGGCCACTCCCGCAGATGGCAAGACCTTCAAGAAGCCCCGTCGTCCGTTCGAGAAGGAGCGCCTCGACGCCGAGCTGAAGACCGTGGGCGAGTTCGGTCTGCGCAACAAGCGCGAGCTCTGGCGCGTGCAGCTGGTGCTGTCCAAGTTCCGCTCCCGTGCTCGTGAGCTGCTGACCCTGGAGGAGAAGGACCCCAAGTGAGTGCCATCATGGGAGGGTGTGGAGAGTATGTGTGGTGGGGGCGCCAGAGGACCAACGGGATGGCAGAAATTTCAGTGGGGCGCTCTGGATCAGATCATGCGTTTACTGGTGCAGTCCCTTGCGCTGCTGCAAGTCCTGGTTGCTCGGTAGATTTCAAGCCGCATGCCCCCAGACCCTCCAAGCTTCAGCCTGATGTCTTTCTCCTCCCTCGTGTGCGCTCGCCTTGTTGAGGAGTGTAAGCTCCATTGCAGCTGAGCTTTTCTGTGACCCCCTTTCCCCCCCTTCTCCCCCCCTCCCCAGGCGCCTGTTCGAGGGCGAGGCCCTGATGCGTCGCATGTACCGGTACGGCTTCCTGGAGACCCACGAGGACAAGCTGGATTATGTGCTCTCCCTCACCCCCGACCGCGTGCTGGAGCGCCGCCTGCAGACCCAGGTGTTCAAGCTGGGCCTCGCCAAGTCCATCCACCATGCGCGCGTGCTCATCCGCCAGCGCCACATCCGCGTCGGCAAGCAGATCGTCAACGTGCCCTCCTTCATCGTCCGCATCGACTCCCAGAAGCACATCGACTTCGCGCTTAACTCGCCCTTCGGCGGCGGCCGCCCCGGCCGTGTGAAGAGGCGCAGCCTGGCCAAGAAGGGCAACGACGCCGAGGAGGAGGACGAGGAGTGATTGCACGCGTGTGCTGGGACGAACGAGATGCATGCTGCCCCTGCTGCGCTGAGAGGCATGTAGGCAGCCCAGGGAGTTTGTGGAGACAAGACATGGCAGGGAATTGGGTGTCGGGGGAGGGCAGGTATGGCAGAATAGCAGGTTTCGGGGGAGGGCAGGCACGGGTTTGAAGGCCCTGGATGGTGGGGGGGGGGGCCGAGGGGGGTTCAGGGGACGGCCCTCCGATGTGCCCAGCTTCCACCAAAGTGGTAGGCCGCATGCGAGCGCTGAAACCTTTCAGAGCGTCGAGGAGCCCACGCCCCGACACAGGCACTTCTCCGAAGAGCGCTTACACAGAGTTAGAAAGAGGCTGAAGACCTCTTGTACTCATTCCTTGACGACAGCGGCGCGTTTCGAATCCCACGACTTCTATTCGCAGACGGGATGGCGGCCACTAACTTGATGATCCACACCCTTCTCATGGGCCTGGTTCCTCTCATCACATTTGTGGTGGCAAAGAGGGGCACCCTGGACGTGCTGCTCGAGATCCTGAGCGCGGAGGAGGTCAGCGACAGCAATCGGACGGTGCTGGGAGGCCTGCTGGCCCTCCTGGGGGTGAATGTGGTCATCGTCTCCTTCATGATCTGCGCTTGGTACGAGACCCCAGCCATCGTCCCCGCGAAAAAGCGGGAGTGAGGGTCCCGGGATGCCAGTTCCAGACCAGGCCCAGGCGTGGCCTGGCCTTCAACTCCAGCAGCAACGACGACAACATCAGAGTGAGCCACCTGGCTTGTTCTCATTAGCCTGCCTACGGGCCAGGTCGGGCAGGCAGGCGTCTTGCACGCCACAGCAACACCTGCACCCTGCGGCCTTGGAGCCTCATGCAGGCACCTCCTGAGAGCCCCTGCGGGCGCCGAGCGTGTGACCGAACCACTGTTGCCGCATGTGACACGATCTGACAGTACTCTCTTGCTGCCCCCCACTCCCTAACCATCCGGACAGTTTTGTGTGAGCACTGACACCTGCTGCGCGCCAGGTGCATGCACAACTGTACAAAGGCATTCACCTCGTGGCCAAGGGAGGGGAGGGTTTGACAGCAAGGCCCTGATGGCCGGCCAGCTCAAGATTTTCGCAGTCGATCCAGCCTGGCCTGGAGGTCGTCATCCAGCCCGCCGCCGCCGCCAGCATCGCCGCTGGGTTCCCCGCCGCCGCCGCCGCCGCCTCCACCGCCCGGCGGCGGTCGCGGCGGCGGCGAGCCTTGCCGATTGTTGCCGCTGCCGCCGCCGGCTGCTGCCCCGATGGCCTGCGGCGCTGCTGCGACAGGCGCTGCCGCGACGCCCGCCCGCGCCTTGGGAGCTGACACCAGGTCTGCATCCAGGGAGATCCCGATCTCGTCCAGGACCTGGAGGCGAGGGAGGCGGAGCGGGTGGGTTTGAAGATGGGGGCAAGGGGGGGAGGTGGTTTGGCTGACCTGGGCGAGTGATGGCAAAAGGCACTGGGAACTCCACAGGGACGATCAGTGCCCAGTCCAAAGCCGTCCTCTCGCAGCGGCACAGGCCGCCGCAGGCCCCACCTGGGAAACAAGCTCGTCTGTCTCCTCCTCCTCCCCGCCCTCCTCAAAGGCGCCGTCCACGGCGTCACCCATCATTTCACTGGTCATCTCCATCTTCTCGTTCTGACGCTCAAACTCCCGCATGATCTGTGAATCGATGAGGGGGAGGGGGATGTGGCGGGTGTGGGAGAGGTTTGCCTGTGCGCTCCACCACAGAAGGAGCACGCTGACGCCACAGAAACCAGGCCCATCCCCCCCTCCCTTGCCATCGCCCGCTTCACCTTGGCCAGGGCCGGCAGGTTCATCCTCTTGTTCATCATGCCCATCGCCCGGGTGGCTCCCTTCATCGCGTCAGCCATGGCGTGCGTGGACTTGAGCGTCTGTGGGATGGGGACAGTGTGAAGAGGGGTCCAGAGTGAGGGCGAGGGTGACATCGTTGAGATGATGTTGGGATGGAGGAGACCCCAAAGCCCCAAGCTTCCGCATACACGATACAAGATGCCATTCCCGGCCAGGGTACCTCAAGTAAAATCCCGACATCACATCACTCAAGCGACTGGATCCATTGAGATGCGGCGCAGAAACAACTCGCACCGCTATCCGCAATGACACGGCCTGCAGCTGGCTCTTCAGCGCAAACATCTTGTTGACGGCGTGCCGATTCCGCACCAAGGACTTGGCCATGACCTTGACAGCGTCCTGTGGAGATCAGGGGGCGGACTGGTGGATCTGGGAAGGATGTGCAGGGTGGGTTCCTGCTCCCTTCTCCCAGTCTCAGTACGGCATTGGGATACCAGGCAGGATAAAGCTCGGGGGCATCCTCACCATCTGGCCCTCCTTGGCCATCTTCTTGATCTCCATCACCAGCTTTTTCTCCTGGTTCTGCAGGCCCGTGCGCTCCCGGTCCAGCTCCCGGATCGACCGATCAAGCAGGCGCTTGTTCTCCCGGAGCAGCTCTGGGCATTTCAAGGGAGTGGCGATCAATGGAGACCGCGCGTACTGTGCTGCCTAAAAGCCATCTTGGGATCTCAAAGGAGACACGCGCTCGAGAAACACACCTGCTGCCGTTTTTCGTTTTCCAAACAACCACATCCTGGTCTCGCTGCTGGACCGCTACGCGCAGGGCCAGGAGGAGTGAGGCAGGGGCACGAGGCGCATGCCCTGGGCCAAAACACTGTAGGAATGCCGATCAAATGTTTGGATCTGGAGAACAGGTGAAAGCAACCCCCAGCTGGTAGGCTGTCGGACGAAGCTGGGCATGGAATGACCGCGTTTCGGACAGGCATGGCGCGAAACGAGGTTTTTGAGCGCGGAGCGGAGTCCTCCGACACCTTTCCCACGAGTTGACTCCCTCAAGCTTGCGGACGCCCGTGTCGATGCCCAGTAACCAAGATGTATGCAGCAGCAGTCGTTCCCAAGGTGTTCATCGTGCGCGATGACGATGACAAGAGTCGCAGAGAGCCGGCGAAGAAGTACACGGCCGGCTCGCCTCGGGCACCCCACCTGAAGTCGAGCACCCACTTAATCCCTCGATCCTCGTCTCTGTCCATGAGCTCATCTCCAACACACGTGAGTCTGGCAACGATGCGTTCGGCACTCTACACGCGTAGAGCTTGCCTCCCGGCTTGTCCCTTAACTGTCCTCGTCGATGACACTCTCCCTTCTCAACCCTGACACCACCTTGCAGCACACCGGCGCCAACAGCCTGTTCGACATGGAGCTGTCTCTTTCGCCTGCGGAGCTGTCTAGGGAGATGGCCGTCAGCGCCCTGCGTTCACATCCCGTCGACGTACAGTGAGGGCTGCGTCGTCCCCAGCCCGCCCTCCCGACCTATGTGAGAAGATTCCCCAATTCAGCATAGCGGTTGCGGCGCTGGCCCAGTGTATATATAGCAGCAGACATATACTGTACATGCTCTCCTTGAGCCGAGCACTTCCCATCTGTAAGATTGTAATACGGGAGAAGAATGCAAAAGTGGAGAATATAGACCGGCCAATCACATCGAGAGGGTAGGGTTGTTTACTCAGCGATGGCGTATGTGTCATTCAGGTACTGCACGATGGAGGCTGATTCAAACATGGCCACGCCCTTGTTCGGGTCCTGCGAATGGTTTGGAGTGGAGTGAGTGAAGTCATGTTGCTGGACTTTCCACACGTGTTGTGTGCTGCTTGGGCCATAGCACCCCTACTCTGGGTGGAAAGAATGACACTTTTACCCCTTCCTCTCACCTCCAGGTACGGGGCTTGGAACCTGCCCCTCTTCTCGAACAAGACCTGGCGTTTCGGTGACCCACGGCCAGCCGTCACATGGATGTGTGGGATCTCCAGCTCCACGAGTGCCTCCCGAGCAATCTGATTTGGGGGAAGCCAAGCATCAGGGTCATGTTCAGCCAGACCTGTGGTTTGCTACAATCGTGACCACCACATTCAATGCTGTCAAGCAATTCGAGTGCAAGGTGCTCATATCACCGCCAGCTCGCTCACCTTGCAGAATGGGCTGCCCTCAAAACTCCACAGCACCAGGGGCCTCTCTGGGAGACGGGAGGGACGATACACGGTTCCTCTGTTCACCCTGTGGCCACAGGGTGAAAGTTTTGTGATCATGGTGCGGGTTGGCCAGACAGCTTTGGGAAGGGCACACGCATCGCGCGAATCAACACATTGTGCTTCACCTCGTCGCCGACTTTTCAATCCAGAAATGATAGAACTTCCATGAAAATGAAACCCATTTCATCACCAGCTACCTTGCTATCATGGCCAAGGAGACGCTGATGTTGGTGAGGATGCCCAGGCGCAGGGGGAGGGGCACCGTGCCATCACCATACGTATCACAGAGGTACTTGATGATGGCGTCACTCTCAAACATCTCCACGCCTAGAAAGTAGGGGGCATGAAGGTTTGTCTAAAATGGCATCCCAGACCACAAGTAGAGTGTCTCCACATGAATCACACTCTTCGCATCACCCCACACTCAGGCGCTCTCCCTCTCATCCTTCCCCCCTCCTCGCACCCACCAGTGTTGGGGTCCTTCATGTAGGGGAACTGCGACTTCCCGGTGGTCTCCTTGACCTGCTTGCGCCAGGTCGGCCCATTCTTGGGGCAGGGGAAGAACTTGACGTCAATGTCCAGCACATTCACAGCTTCCCTCACCTTCCTGCGGGGTGCGGAGCAAGCATCCAGCAAGGTAAGGTATTGCCTGTCTATGGCAAGTAGTCCTAGATGGATATGACTGACAAGTCAATGCACAAGACGGTCCAGGATCCAACCTCTCTCTGTTCAGCAAAGCAAGAACATGCACTGGGTAGCCCCCTTGAGATCCTAGGATCCATTACCCATGTAAAACCCTGTCACCATCGCGAACCAGCCCATCGCTCACCTACAGAAGGGACAGCTCTCAAACTCGTACAGCTCTATCGGCAGCTCTGGACGAGGAAAGGTCGCGACGATGCTCTCCTCACGCACTGCCTTGCCAAACATGTGGCCTGATGCATACTTGCTGGGGTCCTCCGGCACCAGGCTCACGTGGTAGCCCTGGTTGAACGCAAAGCCAGGCCGGAGGATGAACTGGAGGGATGCTGTGAATGTCTGGGGGGAGAGGAGGGAAGCATTACTGATTAGCAAGAGAGACGGTAGGCGGCGCATGCCATACGAGCAGCACGGTGCCTTATTACCCGCCTCCAGCACAGCACGGGCAGAGCACTGCCCGATTAACAAGGACAGCAAAAACCACAACACGGCAGCCGCGGATGCTCACCGCCAACTTCCCGCCTCCCAGGCCATAGGTCTGAGGATCCTTCCCGATCATGCGCAGACTGGTGTCCGGAGTGTTGAAGCGCTCCTTGGGAGTGAGTTTGGGGACGATCTGTCCAGGGGTGAAGCTAGGCAGATGCTCGGCGGAACATTAGGGGGAGCCGGGGGTGGAACATCCACCCTCCGTCAACGTTTGGATCATCGCATAATGTATCGTGCCATGCTGCGAGACCGTACCTGGGCCGTCATGCTGGTGATCGATGCCTTGGACGGGACCAATGGGCGAGAGCGCGTGGTGTGTGTGAAGACTCTCGTGGGACGCAGTCCGCCCGCCAACATCAAGGAGATTGATAAGAGGGTAGTATGTATTTGATAGTTCTCAAGAGTAAAATAAAGGAGACAAGCTGTATTAGACAACAAGAGGCGGTCATCGAGCTCGATGTACCCATGCAGTGTGGAATGATTGGCGAGCCGAATTCTCGCGCCCAGCCTACGCAGCATGGCCAGCTCACCCGTGCATGCAGGCCGAGGGACGGGATCCCCTGCAGCATCGTCACAGCGAGGCACCATGGCCCATATACAGAATGCTGTCTAACGGAATGATGACTCGGGTACTATGAGTATTAGCTGACTCTGGACGGCACCCGGCGGCCGACCCCATGTCTTCGGACAGCGAGCAGGAGGAGGCTCCGCGCGCCAAGCGGCCGCGAACGCACGTCTTCAAAACCCTCACACAGCAAATTCAGGAGGTAGTTGGTTGCTTTTACATCGTGTGCAGGCGTATGATGGGTCTGGGACAAGTGAGTCGCCGCATCGAGCTCAGGACACACCCACCCGTTTCCTCTCCTCTCTCGCCAGATCGAGGTCACAGTGTTCCTGAGCCAGGAGTACTCCCGCACCGACCCCCTGCCCGGCTTCTCCTCCTTCTTCCAAGAGAATATCACCAAGTGGCGGGAGCTGAATGCCGCCGAGGATTTTGTGCAGGCGGCCACCGCCCTCACCCACCTGACGCAGACGCTGCCCCAGCTTCTGCACAATGTCGAGCCGATCCTGGACATCCTGCTCGGCCGTCTGCACATCACTGCCGGTGAGTGTGGGGTTGAGGATCTTGATTGCGTGATTCCCCCAAAAGTATGTTTTTGGGGAGGGATTGCTGTCGTACGGCGGCCATACGGCGATCTGGCAGTGCGCTCCATGGTATAGCACCTTGCTGGTATGATGTCGCGTCGAGAAGGACTGATCTCAGATCCCCATCCCACAAACCCCACAAAATCCTGCAGAACTGTCCCTGGAGCCGCTGTTCGTCTTGATATCCACGCTGGCCAGGGACCTAGGGGTCGAATTTGAGCCCCACTTTCCCCGCGTCATGGCCGCCTACGCAGCCCTGGTCGCGGAGGGTGAGCGAGGTTGTGAACTGAGATGGCCCGGCGTTGATCTCATGGGGAGGCTGCCAGCCTGCCACTCCGTTCATAGGCGGCCTGGGTCGGCGGGTGCTGGACGGGAACGGGGGACTGGTCTTTGACCCACAGGTCCATCTTCAGCTGGTATCCCTCCCCTCCACGCCCCCTTCCCCACACGCATCACGCCAGGCCTGGACAGGAAACCAGAGTCGCTGCAGCACCTGTTCTCCTCCCTCAGCGCCATCCTCAAGTTCCTGTCCAAGCAGCTGATCAAGAAGTTCCCAGCCGTCCTCTCCGCCACTGCCCCCCTGCGCTACCACGCCGCGCCCCACGTGCGCCGCCTGGCCGCCGCCGCGCTCGCTTTCCTCCTGCGCCAGATGCACGCGCAGCGCCGGCTGGGCGCGCTGACCGCCGCCGTGCGCCTGGTCCTGCGCCAGGCCACCGCGTCGGGGAGCGAGGCGCGACTGCAGGCCGGCGCCGCCCTGCTCTTCCACGCGGCGCGGGGCCTGGGCCACGACCTGAACAGCCACGCGCCGGAGGTCCTGCTGCGCGCTCTGCGTGGGCTGGAGACCGGCGACGCCGACCCCGGGCGCGTGAGGGGGCCGAGTGGCGAGCAGGAGGCCGCCGGCCTGGCGGGGGATGAGTCCGTGGCAGCCGAGGGTCTCCAGCCCGATAAGGGTGACGGGGACCCCCTCGACCGCACTGAGTCAACCACGTCCCCGGCGGCGCAGCGCACGCTGCGCCACGCCGCGGTGGTCGCCGCCCTGCTGGACCTGCTCCTGGAGCATGTGCGACGGGATAGCGCGGCGCAGCTCTGGGCCGCGCTGCACTACGAGGCGCTGCTGCGCCTGGAGGCCGCACAGGCGGCGCCCGGGGACGACCTGGCCGCGCTGCGCGCCGCCGCATCCCTGGGTCACGTCGCCCAGGCCCTTGCCTTCCACGGGGGGTCCCGCGTCGGCGACTACGGGCCCTCCCTGGACCTCATGGCGCGCGCGCTGGGCATCTCCGCCCTGCTGGAAAGCGAGGCGGGGCGGGGGGCGGCCCTGCGTCTCGCCGCCGCCCTCGTCGCAGGCCACAGCCAGGCGGCCGGGGCCTCATCGGGGCCCGTGGCCTACGCGGGCATGGCCTCCCAGTGGGCGGGTGCGTTTGCGGGAGGGGAGTTGGGGCGTCGGGGCAGACGGGATGTGAGATCTCATGGCGCCGGCACGGAGTGTGGCGGACATGCCTCCACCTCGCGCGTCCCACTGCTTTCCGACATCTGCCATGGGCCTCACCCATCGCTGCCCCATTGCATCCCCTGCAGGCCTGGTGGGGAGTGTGGACGATGCCTCCCTGCTGACATTCTGGGACGGCATTTTGAACAGCCCGGCGCCCAGCGAGGTCGCTCGGGCCTTTGGGCCGCTCATCGTGTCCCACCTCCTGCCGCTCATGCAGCCCGGTGAGGCGGGTGTGGGGGTGGAAACGCTGCCGGCCCTGGTGCGTCGCGATTCTTGCGCCTGTCCCCAGAGCAGGGAAGGGGCGAAACTTCCTCACTCCCACCCCGAGATGACCCAATGTTGCACGTCAGTCAAAGAGGGGCGGCACAACACCCCCCTGCTGCTGATGCACACATTCACTGGCTGTGGTTCTGAGGGTTCATGCGAGGCAGGGCACCCGCCTCTTCCTCTTTCGTCCTGCGCGCCTGTCTGCATCCCTGTCACCCACTGGGCAATGATGACAACCTTTCGCTATTTTCATACACGGTCTCGTGGATCTCACAGACCGATGATGAGCCAATGACACATTGGCTGTGGTACTGACGCCCCCCCCCCCTCATACTTCTCTGACTTTCTTCCCGTGTCCCTCCTGGGATACCATCAACTCTTAGTTGCTGGTCCGATGTACAGCTAGATCCTCTCATCCAATCCTTCATCCTCGTGCTTGGTGCACATCCGAACAAGGAGCACGCACACTTACCTGCACTTTCTCCCCCCTACCCCCCTCCCAAAATAACCCTGCAGGTAGCCCCATGCACGACGAAGCCTGGGCTGTTGCAGTAAACCTCTGCTCGAGGCTGGAGGAGGCCGAGGACCATGCCCCTGCCGCCCCTTTGGCAGAGCCTGTGCTCGCCGCCCTGGCGCGGTTTGACCCTGGCGACTGCCCGCTGGCCTGGGCCGCCCTGGCCTGCCTGCCTGCGGCCCTGCCCGACCGGGCCTCCGCCGGCGCGCGGTGCGCCGAGCTGGCGCGGGCGGCGCGGGCGGCGCTGGCCGCCGCCGCCGAGCCAAGCGACAGCCAAGAGCTGCGCTTCTTGGTGGCGGCGGCGCTGCGCGCCGTTTCAGAGCTGGGCCAGGATCCGGCGGCGCTGGACGCCAACGCCGGCGCGGCGCTGGACCTGCTCCGCGCTTTCCCGGGCGACCCGGGCGTGGTGGGCGCCGCGGCGGCCTGCCTCGCGCGTACCGCCGCCGACGGCCCGCGCCGCGGCGGCGACGCCCTCCGCGAGTTCGCCGCGGCGCTGGGCGGCAACCTGCGGTCGCCCTCGGCTCGCCTGCGCGCCTCCACGCTGCGCCTGCTGTGCTGCTGCCGGCAGCCGGTCCTGGGCACGGGCGGCGAGCCCAGCGACGCGCTGCCCTCGCTGCTGGGCATTGAGGTGCGAGGGACGGGAGCGCAGCGCGCACAGCACGGCGGATTGGGCCGCGAAGGCCAGGTGGCGATCGGCCGGCTGGGCACGCTGCTGGAGCACGGCGCGGGCGTGCCGGGCTGGCTGGCCGCGACTCTGGCGGCCGGCCTGCTGGGCACGCTGCGCGTCCGGTTTGGGCCGCTGTGGAGCGGCGCGGCGGGGGCGCTGGGCCAGGCGCTGCGGCGCCACGCCCCCGAGGTCTGGCCCGTGGCCTTGGAGGAGCTGCGCCACACGCAGCGCGAGTTCCTGGAGGGAGGGCCGTTGGACCGCTGGGCGGCGGCCAGCGCAGCGACGACGGCCGGAGAAACGGCGCCCGAAAACAGCACGCCCCTGCGCCGCCGTTTCTCGGCGGCATGCGTGCCCGAGGACGCGCCAGGCACCGACGCGGCGACGCGCCTGACGCACATCCTGCGAGCGCTGGCGGCGTCGGAGCACGCGCTGGTGGAGGCGCGCGCCCGGGACTGGCTCCCCCTCTTCCTCGCCTTCTCCTCGGCGCCTGTGGTGCTGCGGCGGCGGGGTGTTGAGGATGATCCGGCAGGAGAGGCGGAGGTTGCTGAGGAGCTGGAGGACGCGGCGGATGATGAGCCCTCCCACGAGGAGGCCCGCGGGGGAGAGGACGGCGACTACGTGATGGTAGCACGCCCCCAGGCAGAGGCTCCGGCGTCCCAAGCGCAAAAAGTGGACGAGAGTGGTCGGTCTGCAAACGGGAAAGCCGGACACCCGGTGGACGCGGCGGCGCCGGCGCCTGGCCCCCGCCAGGCCATGAGCGTCAAGGAGTGGCGGGCCGGGCTGCGTGAGTGGCTGGCCCTGCTGGGCACGCTGCGCGGCATCCGCGGCCTGCACCGCGCCGACGACCTGCTGCAGGGCATCGTGGTGCACGTCCGCGACTCCGACCCCGCAGTCCAGCAGGCGGCGCTGCTCTGCCTCAAGGTGAGGGAGTGAGAGGGGGGGCCCATCAGGCAAGCGAGGTGGGCCTGGTGACGCATAGAGGCTTTTTCCAGTTGGATGTAGCAACAAGGCATTGGCAGCCGGCATGACTGGGCGACATCAAGCCTGGCCCCCCTCCCCTCCTTGACTCGGCAGGCTGATTCCCCTCCCCTCCTCTCTTCACACCCCACAGGCGTACAAGCCAGTGGCCCTGGTCCCCTACATCGATCGCCTGGCCGGGCTGACCAACTCCAGGCGCCTGAGGACAGACCTGCTCAAATTTCCACTGGCAGGAGGGTGAGTGTTGAGAGGGGCTGTTGCGGATGAGGTTGCCTGACAGCCAGTGGGGTGCCGCCCCATGCCCGCAGAATCCTCTACCTCCCATCCTTCCTTTGCCCATTCCTGCTTTCCTCAGGACCAGGAGCGCCCGTCAGGACGACGACGAGATCCCGCTGCTGCCGGAGCACCGCCTGGAGGTGGTGCCCATGCTCACCACCCTGCTGTTCCCCCACATGCAGAAGCGCAGTGGAGGGAAGGGTGAGTCGGTGTTTGGTGGAGGGAGTCTCCTGCCGTTGGTGGCCGATACTCGTCCTCCTGGGGTTCTCCATCCAGCATACAATTGCGTTGCGCCAATGCCATCACCGTGCCAACCGTGCAGCCTGTTGTCCGCGTTTCAGCCACCAGTGCCAGAATCCACATTGCATCTGCCAGGCTCGCTCCAACCCATGTGCCTGTTTATTCCCCTCGCGCGTCACCGCTGAATGTCTGCCCTCTCCATGCATGCAGCGCCACAACGTGGCGCCATCATCACCTACTTCTCTGGGGGCCAGCCGGAGGAGCTGGCGCCGCTCCTGGCGCTGTTCCTGGAGCCGCTCGCCCCAACCTTTGCGGCCCTCCCTCACCAGCCGCCGCCGTCTGGCCACACGTATGGAAGGGTTGCTAGGGTGGGGCCTGGATATCCTGATCCCATGCTGCATCAAATGCATGCTTCTGGGGGCTGTCCCTCTGCAATCGCGGTGTGCATCACTCATTTTCCTCGTGTGGCCCCCCACCCCAACCGTCCCTCCCGGCGACCCCTTTCCCGCTCTTTCCACGACATCCTCCAGGCCCCTGGCACCCCTGCCAGCCTGGACATGGGCCCTGGGCCGCACGCCTGGCGCCACCTGGCTCCAGTCGCTGGATGTGGCCGCCCTGGCCCGGCAGCCCATCAGCCGGCGCCTGGGCGTGCTCAACACCCTCAGCGACCTCCTGACGCGGCTTAAGTACCAGCTCAAGGTGACGGGTGGGACATGGAGAGGGTGGAGGTCATGCACCGGTGGATGAAGGATGGAGGCCGCAGCGCAGATGCGTGGCATCGTCTGATGTGCCGGCCAGCTTGCGCGAACAGCACGTCGTGTGCTGATCAACCTGTCACTCGCGGCGGCGAACCTGCCTCGCCTGCGCCATCCCAGGCCTCGCACCTGGATCCTCACATAATCATACCTCCCCCTTGCCCCGTTCCTTGCCTCTCCAGATCGTACCTGCCGGACTTCATGGTCCTGGCCCTGGGCCTGATGGAGACCGGGCTCCGGTCGCTGCCGGGCGCGGCTGGCGACGCGGCGGCGGCCGCCCCCCCGGAAGAGAGGGCCTCCTCCGAGGAGGGCAGGGGTGCGCGCACGCTGCGAACCCAGGGCATGCGCCTGCTGGCCGAGATGATCGAGCTGAGCGAGGCCGGGCCGGGGGGCCTGGCCTTCCTCTGGCCTCGCCTGATGGCGGCGGCGGAGGGCTGGCTGCCGCGCCTGGTGCCGGAGGCAGCGGGGCAGGAGCCGCCCGCGCTGATGGAACTGGCTGCGGTTCTGGCTCAGCGTCCCGACCTGGCCGCCCTGCTCGCCGACGCCGAGTGGAGGGCGGAGGGGCCGGGGCTGGAGGCGGCGCCGGCCGTGGACGCCGAGGACCCTGATGACCACACTGTTGCCGGCAAGCATCACCCTCGGCAGAACTCCTACGTGCTGACCCCAAGGCCCGAGGCCTGGGCGGCAGACGCCCACGTCGGCTCGCGCCTGCTGGAGCAGGTGGTCGCGGCGCTAGGCAGCCCCGGCTGCTCCCCCGCCGGCCGCGCCGCCGCGCTGGGCGTCGCCGAGGCGCTGGTCGGCCTGCCCGACTCCGGGCTGGCGGTGCTGCTGACGCGCCACCTGGGCCCGCTGCTGGCCGGGCTGCAGGCCCTCATCGTGGCCGTCTGGCAGCAGCAGACGGGGCGGGGGGGAAACCCCCACCTGCTCTCCGGCGCGGGCGCCGGCGCACGCGCGAAGCGCGGGTCCCCCGGCGGCGCGGATCCGCAGGCCCTGGCCGCGCGGGCGCTGGACCTGCTGGTGGTGGTGGGGCAGGAGGCCGCGACCCCGGCGCTGGCCTGCCAGCTCACCGCCGCGCTGCTGCCCATGCTGGCGGCGCCCGGCGGGAAGCTGACCGAGGCGCAGCTGAGGCTGGTGGTCCGCGCACTGGCCGTGCTGGCCGCGCTCTGGCGGCGCTGCGCCGTGACAGCGGACGCCGGGGCCTCGGCTGCCGCGCCAACCGTCGCAGAGGGCTCCGACTTACTACGCCGCGTGCTGGCCGCGCTGGGCCCGCTGGCGGGGCGGCCCGAGCCTGCGCTGGCGCGGGTGCTGGCCGACGCCGCGGCCGCCTGCGCGGGCGCGCTGGGCTGTCCCGCGCACATCGCCGCGGCCCGCACCCTGGTGGAGCTGGCCTCGCTGGACCCCGCGGGCGTGGACGACCCCGACTACGACCGCCGCCTGGCCGCCTTCCTGAGCCTCAAGGCCCGCGTCTGGCGCGAGCTGGCGGAGGGCGAAGGTGTCGACGCCGTGCCGGCCTCGCTTGTGCTGCACCGCGCGGCATCGGACCTGCGCAATGCCGCCGACCTGGGCCTGCGCACCGCCGCGGCCGAGTGTCTGGACCAGTTCCTCATCGCCGTGGTCGAGGTGGCGGGTGGCGATGCAACCGCCGAGGACACCGCTGGCGCCAAGGACACCTGCAGAAATGCTGACGGCACGGCCATCCCATCCATCCTCGCACCGCCAGGATCAACCTCGCCGCACCCGCTGGTGCTGGCCGCGCAGCGCGTGCTCTTCCCCTCCTTGAAGCGGGGGTTGACGGCCGTGTCGCAGGCGGTGCGGTCGGAGCACCTGGCGCTGATGCGCACGCTGGCGCTGGCGCTGCCACGCCAGTACCCGGGCCTGGCCGCGCTGGCCAGCCGGGAGGACCCGGAGGTCGACTTCTGGCTCAATGCCGCGCACATCCAGCTGCACCGGCGCGCGCGGGGGCTGGCGCGCCTGGCGCGCCCGCTGCGCGAACCCGACGCGCTGTGCACGCTGGGCCTGGGCGTCATGCTGGGCGTGCTGGCGCCCCTCCTCCAGGCGATGGTCGTGGAGGGCGGCGGCTCGGGCACGGCCATCATGCTGGCCGCGGGCGGGCACGAGCCCAAGGCGGGCGACGTGGCGGTCACCGCCAACGTGACCGACGCGGCGGTTGGCGCGCTGGGCGCGCTGGGCGCGGCCCTGCCCTGGACCGCGTACTCGCAGGTGCTGGGGCAGGCGCTGCGCGCGCTGCGCCTCCACGCCGACGGCCCGGCCGCCAAGCCCGTGGTGCGCGCCGTCTGCTGCCTGCTGGACAACTTCCACTTCCTGGGTGGGGAGGAGGACGGGGGGGAAGCAAGCGACATGGAGGCCATCCACCGCTACCTGGTCAAGTGAGGAGGCAGGGGCTTTGGAAGGAGGTTAGGGATTGGGAAGGAGATACAGGTGGGTGCTGGGGAGGGCAAGGGTGGAAGACGTGTTCATATGCGGCCCACACCACTGCTCCCCCAGGATGTGGAATCAACATCGTCTCCGCCTTCCTCTTCACATCGACATAACCAACCACTTTCTCACAACCCCTCCTCCCTCACACCTTACACCCGCAAACTCCCACAGGCAAGTCATCCCCGACCTGCGCAAGCACCTGGTGGTCAACTCCGAGACGGTGCGGGCCCCGGTGGCGCTGGCGGTGGTCAAGGTTCTGCGCCTGCTGCCGGAGGACGCGGCGCGCGCCGAGTTGCCGCGCGTGCTGCAGAGTGTGGCAAACCTGCTGTCCAAACCGCTGCAGCGCATCCGCGACGACGCGCGCGCTGTGCTGGTCTCCATGGCGGTGGAGCTGGGGCCCGCCTACCTCCCCTTTGTCATCGACGTCATCATGGTGAGCAGTGCGAGGGGGGGGTGCCTGAGAGGGAACAGAGGTGATGGAAATAGTCGCTCTGGCATGCGCCGCCGCTTGCTGGGTTACCTTGAGTAGCTCAATCAGCCCCCCAAACAATGTGAAACCAACAAACTGCACAGGGGGCCTGCCCGCTGCGAGGATTTGTGGCGCACGTCCGCGGCTACACCATCCATGCGGTGGTGGAGGGCCTGGCGGCGGCGGGCGCCCCCGCCGGCAGCCTGGACCCCTGCGTGCCCATGCTACTTCCCATCGTGGAGGCGGACATGTGGGGCGAGCTGGTGGATGCGCGCGAGGCCACCCACTTCTCGGGCGCGTACAAGGAGGCAAAGCGCTGCCGCGCGCAGGAGCTGTACGCGCTGATGTGGCGCCTGGCCGGCTTTGAAACCCATGCGGGGGAGCTGCTGGCGCTGGTACACCAGCACCTGGACGACGCCGGCGGCGCCAAGGGCCGCGCTCGCATCTCCAGCCTGCTGGCGGCGTTGGTCCGGGGCGCGCTGGCTAATGCCGGCGCCGACGCGCGCGCTGTGTGCGTCTTTGTCTACGCCACGCTGGAGGCGGGGCTGGAGGGCGAGGAGAGCGCGCGCGCCGCTGCCGAGGCCGCCGCGGGCGTGGGCGGGGAGGGGGCGATGGAGGAGGCAGGAGATGGGGGTGCAGCTGCCGGGCACACCGGCGGCCTGGCGCCGCCTGCGCGCACCCACCACCTGCCCCACACCGAGCTCATCGTGGAGGCGGCGCTGGGCGTGCTGGCGGGCGCGCTGCGCCGGGGTAAGGTGGCGGTGCGCTCGCGCGAGACGGCGCCGCTGCTGGACCCACTGCTGCCGCTGCTGGTGCGCGCGCTGCGCAGCCGGCACACGCCCAGTGTCTCGCTGGCGCTGGCCACGCTGGGCCTGCTGCTGCAGAGCGCGCTGCCAGGCATGGAGGCCGCGGTCCCGACCGCGTATGAGGTGGGGTGGTGGTGCTTTTCTCTGGGGATTTGTATGCCATCCGGGGAGGAGGGGGGATCTGCAAGGTCCACGGGAGGGGTCAAGCCCCTGGCGAGTGTGAACCCTGGCTGGCCGGGCTGGCCGGGGTCTGCGAGGACATGCTGATCAGGGTTGAGGGCTAGAACTCCGCCGCACGATGGTCGCCTGGCCGCAGCTCAGACGCGTGGCCCGACCCCTTCTCCTCCCTCCACCAAAACTCAGGAGGTGACCCGACTGCTGAACGGCTGCCCCGGGACCGACACCCCCCTGGCCCAGGAGTGCTTCCGGCTGCTGGCGGGCCTGCTGCGCGCCAGCTCCACCTTCCAGCCGCCACGCGCCGACCTGCAGCTGCTGCTGGGCACCCGCCTGGGCGACCTGGAGGACAGCGTGGGCGGCGCCACCTTCGGCCTGCTCAAGGCCGTGCTGGCGCGGCGCCTGGTGGTGCCCCAGGTCTACGACGCCATGCACCGCCTGGAGCGGCTGATGGTGCGCAGCCAGGGCGCGTCGGTACGCGAGGCCAGCGCTGCCTGCCTCCTGCAGTACCTCCTGGACTACCCGTTGGGCACGCCGCGCCTGGACGCCCACCTGCAATTCTTGCTGACCAACCTCACCTACCAGCACGAGACGGGGAGGTGAGAGGGTGTGGGTGGGTGGGGGGGTTGAGGGGGGGGGTTGAGGGCACGGGTGGCTGGGGGCGGGCGAGCAGGGGGGGTCCATGATACCCATGGATTGCCAGCCTGGCCCCCGGGCGCAAAGCTGCATTTGCGTGCCGTGGACTCGGGGTAGTGGCCTGAACGCAGCCTCATGTGCCGACATCTCATCCCATCAGAAGCCGCCCAGCCTGCGGCGCCCACCCTCACAATCGCCTGCCCTTGATCAACCCTCGACACGTCATCACCTCCCCCTGGACCACATTCCACCCACCCCTGCGGCACTCACCTCCACCAACCCATTTCCCTCTGTCCAACCCCTCCTCCTTCTTTCCCCACACCTCTATCCGCCTTGCCAGGCTCGCGGCGCTGGACATGATCTGCACGGTGCTGAAGAAGTTCCCGGACGAGGTGGTTGTGCGCTGGGCTGACACCGCCCTCCTCCCCCTGGTCACGCGCCTCGTTTCCGATGCCTCCAGCGCCTGCCGCGGCAGGGCCGGCGCGGCGCTGCTGACGCTGCTCCAGCGCGCGGGCCCCGCCCTCCGCGCCACGGCTGCCGATTTCTGCCTGCAGTGGCTGACCGGGGAGGACGGGAGGCTGACGCGTGCGGCGCTGCAGCTGGCGGGCGTGCTGGTCGAGGCCGATGCCGAGGCGGCCGCCGGCCGGGTGCCGGCCCTGCTACCGGTGGTGGGCCGCTTGGTGGCAGCGGGGGACGGCAAGGGCGCGGAGGGCTGGCAGGAAGCCTACCACGCCCTCCTCCTCCTGGAGAAGGTGAGGCAGTGCGATGGTTTCTTTGTTGCCATTGGGGTGGCTCTCGAGTGAGGTGCCATGCACCGGATGTAGCATATTACCTTGCGACTCCAACCCCACCCTTCTCTTCCCCCACTACCGCATCGCAAGGTGCACGCAAAGCTGCCGGCTGCGCTGCAGCCTGGCGCCTCACCCGCCGCGGCCGAGAGCTGGGCCGCCGCAGTCGGCGCGCTGGAGCACCCCCACTTGTGGGTGCGCCGCGCCGCGGGGCGCCTGATCCTGGCCGGCCTGGCCGCCCCCGGCGTTAGGCCCGCCCTGCTCCCCAGCCCAGGGTCCGCGGGGGCCCTGGGCCGCGCTTTCCTCGCGCAGCTGGACGGCGAGCACGCCGACGAGGCGCTGGCCAAGCAGGCGGTGCGTGGGCTGGTCTTGCTGGCCCCTGCCGCGCTCGAGGACGACGCGGCTGCCGGTCGGCTGCCCACCACGCTGTGGCTGGCAAAGCGTGCGCCCAGCGGCCTGGCGCGCGCGGGGCTGCTTGCTGTCGCTGGCAGCTCGGTGGCGACGTCCGATGAGGTCGAGGCCGACGAGGGCGGCGGCGTGGAGGAGGACAGCAACGCCGAGGCCGAGGCCAAGGCCGTGTCCGGCGCCGAGGCGGCCTCCAGCGACGACGAGGGCGAGGAGAACGGCGACGCGCATGGCGGCTCGGCTGCCGCCGGCACGGCACGACCCGGCGACGGCTACACGAGCCTGGCGGCGCTGCTGCGTGGCGTGGCGGCGCTGGCCGACGACCGCGCGTTCACGCGCGCGACGGCGCGGCAGGCCGCACTGCGCTGCCTTGCGGCGGTGGCCTCGCGCCTGGGCGCCGAGGGCGTGCTCCCTTTCCTCCCCATCCTACTGCGCCCGCTGGCCCGCATCACGGAGCCGGGGGCGACGGGGGACGGGGAGGAGACAGTCGGCCTGGCGCGGGAGGTGCTGGACCACCTGCGAGCGCTGGTGGGCGCCGAGCGGATGCTCCTGGCGCACGCCGCTGCGCGCGCCGGGCTGGCGCGGCAACGCGCACAGCGCCGCGCGGCAGACGCGAGGAGGGTGAGTCTGGGGGGGGCGGGGCAGGAGGACAAGGGTGCTATTGCACAGGCAGGCGGGGGCCGGGCCTTGTGTGGGGGTCGATCATGTAGAAGATTGTGGATACTAGGATGCAAAATCCACACGGCCATCGCTCGTGGCAGGGGCAAGAGCACGTGTCGAGAGGGGGTTGTGCATGCTGACATGGCGCCACCCTCCGGGGCTTCTATCAAGCGGCTTGTGGGGTAGCCTGCGGCATCATCTTGCCACTCACCCCCTGTGCCACTCCTGAGCTTGACCATATGGGTGAATGCCCCACGCAACTCCCATTCTCGCAGAACCTGGTGGACCCGGAGGCGGCGGCGCAGATGCGCATCAGCAAGCAGCGCAGGAAGAAGTCAGGGCGCGCCAAGGTTGTTGAGGAGCAGCGACGCCACCGCCAGGCCGGACACTCCAAGCGTGGCGGCCGCGGCGGGGTCGCCAAGCTCGGCGGCCGCGGCGGGCGGCGGTGAGGGCCTCATGCCGGTTTGTCCTCTGGATTGTGCCAAAGTGGATATCCCATAACAAGACTGCCCGACCGCGGCCGTGTACCCAAGCAGCAGCCTGTATTCATATGCCCGTGCCCCCACCTTGATTCGAGATGAGTGCGGGAGGGGGGGCCAATGCCCACACTGACATGAAACTTTCACTGCAGAGCCCCATGTTCTGCATCTGTACACTGATCAACGGTCCTGGCGCAGACAAGGAGGGGGTGGAAGAGGAAGGTCAAGCGGGGGTCACGTGGCTGAGGCTGGAAGGTGCAGAGCGTGGTGTGAAGTGCCCTGCTGACATGTGCAGGTGCTGGGGAATGGAGGGCGCCAGTGGGCAAAGCAGGGGACAGAGCAATTTCGTGGTGGAAGACGGTGGTCTTGGCGGCAGGAAGGGTCGCAGGTGGGGGCAAGGAAGGTGAGGTCCAGCATCACAAGGTCTGCAGCCCTGGTACTGCGCCCGGGGATTTGTGTAGTACCACGAGGGTGGTGGAACACCGTCTTGTGAGAGCAGTCCCTCTCGCAGGCCTGCTGTACCGAGCTTGCAAACAGTCAGGCCCCGGCTGCCGGACTGGGCTGGAACCCCTGCAGGCGTCGGTCCAGGTACTTGTACAGGTCGGGTCGCGAGGCGACCCTCTCCTCGTACATGCAGCCCTGATCGCCACTGAACTGAGAATCCAGGACCTGCGGGGTGCGGGGGTTGGAGGGGGGGGTCCTGTGCTGAGAGGGTAGACCTGTGCTTTCATGGCCTTGGAACGCTGTGAGTGCAGTACAAAGCGGGGATGGGTGAGACATCACAGGGGCCCTGGATGAGACGAGGTTCATGAATGTGCATCTGTGTGACGCCCTCTGGCAGCTGGGTGCCCCTGGACCACCACGGTTTCAAGAAACCTAAATAGCCCTGATCTCCGATTCTCGAGCGCATGCACCGCCCTCTAGGCCGTGCCTCGCACCTTGATGATGACATTGTAGAGGTAGGGGCAGAGCACCCTCAGGAGGAAGCTGACGAGCACAGAGGGGACGTAAGGGAAGTGCGGGTCAAAGTCAAGATGAATGTCGGCCAGGGACCTGTTCAAGGGGGGAGAAAGAGTGGTGCCTCAAAACACGAGCTGACCCAGACATGGTCCCCGTTTACATTCATGATTGTGTCAGGGTTGCCACACATGGACCTCATTCAACCACAAAGGACAACGTCGCCCCTGGAATATGAGCACCACATGCCCAACGCACACCCACAGGCGCTCACCTGGGGATGCCGTCTGGCCCGGCGGGCAGCGCTTGCAATCGGATGCCAGACCCCGGCAGCACATCGATGGTGCGCCGCTGAGAAACCGCGGTGGGGAGCCGGGGGTCCGACACGTCCAGGTCCTCACTCTCAAACAGGACCAGCAGGCTACCGGGTGGGGTGGGGTGTGTGTGTAAGGGGGAACGATGAGGCCTGAAGCCGAGGGGGACGATGCAGTCAAGGGCACCAGACGCCAGCAGACTTGTATGCAGGCAAGCACCTGAGCGCCATGCCCCTTGCCAACCGCCCCTGCCTGCACTGGACCCATCATACCTGCTGTGCTCATCTGCCAGATCAAACGCCCTGACATTGAGCAGGATGTTGGCATCCTTGAAGGGCGATGGAATCCACTGCAATGAGGGAAAGTAGTAGTGAGGGAGGGGGGGCCCTTGATGTCGAGCCATGGTCTGAAGGAGGCCTTGGGTCCCATGGCCTTGTCAGAAACTCCAGCACAATTGAGGCACGGACAAGTCTACCTCGCTGCCTTGCCCAGCAAATGATCATGTCCAGAGTCTCATCGCAGTCTACCTGCACCGTACCTGTCCCGTGTAGACCCTGGCCTCAAAGATGCTGGCGCGTTCCACCACCATCGGCTCCATGCACATCCTGCACGAGTTGTTTGGGGTTTTGAGGCAAAAGAAGTCGACATTCAGAAGCTCAGGCAGGCGACAAGTAAACATGCTCAAGGCATGGCTTGGGCAAAAATTCGTGCCACGAGGGTCAATCTGATTAGTATTATTATCGCAGTGGGCAGGGGCACGACCCCTGGGGTGGCAGGGCAGGATATCGTCCCATGCCATGCTTGATCATTCCTTCCCTAGCAAAAGCACATGCATGGATGTTTGCTGTCATCGGCAGGCAGGTGCCCCACAAGCATCGAATGATGTCCTTGTGAGACCCACCCCTTTGACCAAACCCCAACACACGCGCACACTTGGCGGCCCCCCCCCTTCCCCCCCCTCCCACCCCCCTCTCTTACTTGTTCCACTGGCTCATGAGGTCCCACTCATGCATCATGGCCACCAGGTGCTTGATGGGGTGCGCCACCTCCACCTTCATCTTCAGGTGGTGGCGGCTGGAGTGCGGCACCTGGCGGTACCACAGCGACAGCACGTCCTTGTACTGCAAGTGGCGCCAGGCCGAGTCTCCATCGGCCGCCAGCATTTCCAGCGCCTCCGCCACCTCCCTCTCCTGCGCCAGCACCGCGTCGCAGTCCACACCGGCGGCGGACGCCGGGCCCAGGCCTAGGAGCCGCAGCGCGGCGGCCGCCGCCAGGGGGCGCCGCGCCAGCAGCGCGGCCTGCAGCTGCGCCAGGGCCTCCTCGGGCGAGGCGGGCGCGTCCTTGTCGGCCAGGGGCTTGACGAGGGGGAGGAGGGAGGGCTCCAGGGCGGCTGGCAAGGGTCGGGAGGGGCGAGGGGCGCGCTCTGGCTTGCGCGTGGGTGCGAGGCTCAGGTACCGCTCCAGGCGGAGGATGGCTTCCCTCTTCACACGGTCCTGGAGGGGAGTTGCGGGGAGGAGAGGCATGTTTGTTGGACGAGAATACAGAACCCAAACCTCTCACATTGATCACAGGCCCTACCTCAGCCCCCCCGCCCGTCATCAAGTGGACAGGCCCTGCACCAGCAGCAAGCGTCCGCACCCACCCACCCACCTTCGACCAGCTCATGCTGGCTGTATTCTCCAGTGGGAGGGAGGCCTCCCTCACCAGCTCCTCCCATGCCTCACTCGTCACACTCTGGTAGTCACTGGAGTCGCAGCTGATGGCGGAGGCGGCAGAGGATGGCCCCCTCGACCGCAGCGGCATCAGGGTTGTTGATGCCGTGCCGGGTCCCGAGCGACCCTGTTTCGCAAATGTCGCGGCATCCGCGCAGCCAGATGACGGACAGGCTGTCCCTTTGAGGGATGTGTCCTGGTGAGGAGGGGGTTGGAGCACATCTGGCTTCCCACACAGCTGGCCCATGTTCGGGTTCGCCACTTGCGCAAGGCACCCCCCGCTCTTGTCGACAAAACGGGGGTTATGGTCACCCCTCCGTCTCGGATCTGGGGTAACGCATGTCCAGGGGCATTCAGATCGACTAATGCTGCATCCTGATGCGCAGTCTTGGAGTCGGGATGCCCTCTTTGCACCCCAGCTGCACTTAGATACCGGGACGACCCCCGCCCTTTCCAAAGGGTTTGAGAGCCGGGCGCTCGCCACCCCGTGGGTGATGTGATTCGGAGTGTCAGCCTGAAGCCTCTGTGACCGAGAAAGCAATACTCCCTCCCAGGAGTAGCCTTGAAAACCTTGTATCGCAGCGCAAGCTTCACCACCGCGGAGCGCTGTGTAGCCTGGTCTCTTTTTCACGTGCCACCGCCCGGTGGTCGAGGCTCGACCACCCCTCGCACCCCGCACCACATTCCCGGCAAAGCTGGTTTGTAGACCACCCTGTCCGGACTAGGACAAGTAGGACCCATCCCCCATCCGCCCGCTCCGTCCCTGGCCGCGTGGATAATTGCTGGAACTCATGCCACTTTCCGGCCGGCGCGCATGAAGGCCCTCACATCCCCAGCCCACTGCTGGGCGCCCAGCCTGAAGGCACCCCTCCACACCTGCCCGCCCCGCGTTGCACCGGTGAGTGGCCCTGGAGATCGGTCGTCCGGGTGGGATGGCGAAGCGGGCCGGCGCCCGTGTGAGCGCCTCCGGTCCACAAACACTCTCAGTCTGGGCACAAGAGTGTGCCCTCCTGCTCACGGCCTCTCCTGTGCACACTTTAGAGCGCTGAAGACGCCCCTGGATACAAAATTATCACCTCAGTGGATCCTCTGAAACCCCTGACCTCTCCCGTCTCCCCTCACCCCTACCTGGTCCCTTGCATCACCCTCCCTGCATCCACCATTTCCTCCCTGGCCCCCCCTCACAATCACCCTCCACCCATCCCAACCTCACCCTCCCTCCCTCCCTCCAACCTCCCAGGGACGTCGTCGGCGTGCCCCTCCCGCCCGCTCGGTCGGGCCCCCGGCGCTCGAGTCGCTGGAGTCGGACGGCTCCCGCTCCCCCCCGCCGCCCGTGCCCTTGCCCCACCCCCCCGCCGCCTCCTCCTTCCACGTCCAGGGCACTCACGTGTCGGTGCGCGGCATGCGCAAGCACTACCACACTGACCGCGGCCTGTTCCGCGCGGTGCAGGACGTGGACGTGGAGGTGGCGCCGGGCACGATCACCGCGCTGCTGGGCCCCTCCGGCTCCGGCAAGACCACGCTGCTGCGCCTGATCGCGGGGCTGGAGACGCCCACCGCGGGTGCCATCGCGTTCGACGGCGTGGACATGACGCAGCGCTCCATCCAGGACCGCGACGTGGGGTTCACCTTCCAGGGCTACGCGCTGTTCAAGCACATGACGGTGGCGGAGAACATCGCGTTCGGCCCGCGCGTGCGCCGCCTGCGCATCGACGTCGAGGCGCGCGTGGCCGAGCTCCTGGCGCTGACGGGGCTGGCGGGGTATGGGTCGCGCTACCCGCCGCAGCTGTCCGGCGGGCAGCGCCAGCGCGTGGCGCTGGCCCGCGCGCTGGCCTGCAGCCCGCGCCTGCTGCTCCTGGACGAGCCCTTCGGCGCGCTGGACCCGCTGGTGCGCAAGGCGCTGCAGCGCTCGCTGCGCGACATCGTGCGCGAGATCGGGGTGACCACCATCATGGTCACCCACGACCAGGAGGAGGCCTGGGAGCTGGCCGACAGCGTGGTGCTGTTCAACGCTGGGCGCGTGGAGCAGGCGGGGCGCATGGAGGACATCGCCGCCCGGCCCCGCTCGCCCTTCGTCATGAACTTCGTGGGCGACGTCATGCACCTTCCCGCCGGCTGCCTCTTCGTGCGCAAGATGGGGCTGACAACCGCCCGCCCCTTTGTCATGGTCAGGCCCTCCGACGTCAGCCTGCACGCCGACTACCGCCAGCCCCGCATCTGCCCCGCCACGGTCATCGCCAAGACGCTGGTGGGCTGGACCGCGCGCTACTACCTCCAGTTTGACGACGGGCTGGTGAGGGGAGGGGGGGACTGGTCCAGGGCGACTCGGGGCACGACCTGTGAGGGTGGACACTGGGAGGCCAGGGTAGGTGGTGGGGTGGCTGGGAGCACATGTTCCTGCGATGGTGCATTTTGGGCGGGAGCCGTGCGCCGTGTGTCAGGGGCGGTGTCATCTCGCTGCGACACCAGGGCATGGCCATGTGGTGCTGGCGTGATGCCACACGACACAAGCCCACCCCACCCTCACATCGCACAGGAGATGGACCTGCTGGTGTCCAAGAAGGAGGACAGGGCGCTGTACGACTTTGGGGTGAAGCAGAGGGTTTACGTGTCCTGCGACCCCTCCCTCATGCTCCCCTTTGAGCCGGCAGAGCTGAACGACCCGCTCAGCGAGGAGGTGCTGCTGTCCCGCCTGGGCTGAGGCTCTGCTCGCCATGCAAGCCCCTCCGTGCCTTGCCCCCCGCAAGGCCTGCTTGTATCAGAGGGGTGCGACGGCGAGTGGTGTTAATATTCATCAGGCTGACGACATGATGGGATGTCAGGACGGTCGGTGAGAGAAACGGGTCCTTGGGGTTACACAAGGGAATGACGAGTGTTATTCTCCGACAACACCTTCCCGGTATATGATGCGACGGAAACTGGTAAAGAAACCTTGAACGCCTTCCCCCTTCGAAATGCACTCTCCTAACGGAGGCCTAGGTTCGAACCCTAGTGCGGGCATACCCTAGCCCGTATGACGGAGTGGTCTAACGTGGTGCACTTAAGAGAATGACCTTTTGAGCTTTCGTCCACCACAACTTGTTGCAGTGGATGGCGGTAGTGACCGGCTCAACAGACATACAGACCATTGGTTGAGAGACGAGACCTGCACCACCATGGGAGGCCCTCCTACAGCAGAGGTTTGGCGTGGGCCTGTGGCAAGCTCAAGCAATGGACATGCAGCCAGCCATGCATACCTTCTGCTCCCAAGCTGCTTTCGTCAGGTAGGGATGTATGACGAGCCAGGCTCACCCAAGTAATCACATTGTAATTGCCATTGTCTCTGGCCAGCCGTCCTGCCGAGCAACCCTGCAGAGTTAACCATGCATACTGGTCTGAATTGAGTTCTGGCCTGAGATAGGCAAGAGCTCGGGGTGGGTGCTGGGCCTGCAGGATGCATAGCCAGAGTATCCAGATCCTTGCACCTAGAGATTCGTTCATGTTCAGCTTTCGTGGTATACCAGCTCACTACCGACACATGTACCTTTGTGAGACAAGATGAGGCGCTCACGACGCTCGGCCCAAGTGTAGAGACGGCCGCGACTTATGTACATCAACGACGCCACAACGGTATTGAACAGGGCGCAGTCCAAGGACTCCAGAGCGGTCCCTCTTTCGGTGTATGGATGACATGGACTTGACGGCATCCACTCTCATAAAGCCTGTGCATCAATCCTGCGCCGTATCATCAAGTGACAGGGTTTTTAGGCGAGAGACAATGTTGTGTACGATCCAGGCTTTTTACTCAGAGTGCCATCTACAACTGACCTGACAGCCCGCCTTTATACCATCTCATGATTGATCATTGCAGTGGAGCCTGTTGCAGAGTTGCGACAGAGGCCCTTGGTCTGGTAATTGACGATCTCACAAGGAGGGCCAAGACGGAGGAGAACACATTGATGATGGATGTCAGTGCCGCATCCTTACTAAGAGTCTGCTAGTGACCTACTGACTGCCTGCTCATCAACCTTGCCAGTGATGATCATGGCTACAACAGGATAGTGACTGCATCCTCCTTACGAAGGCTGTGCGCAAGCGATATGCACTTCACTCACAGAATTCTCCTTTCACTGCAGTTTTGCCAAACGGCGAGCCTTGGTGGATTGCAGCTCTCCTGCATCAATGGCAGGTCAGAGAATTGGGACCCCCTGTGAAGGGGCAATTTCAGGGGCTCAGGGCCCCAACCATTCTGGTCCTTTTATGAACAAACTGCTTTACATAAGCTCAAAACCTAAATGCAGCACAGGTCGTCCATTGGCTGCAAGGATGGACTTCACATCATGCGCTCAAGTGTAATCCACCGCCTACCAGGGTTGGGGAGGATCAAGTGCCTTCCACCCTGTACCCGGCAAATACATTACTATTCCGAGTGCCCCGTCCCGCCCAGTGTTCAGGCGCGTTGAGGGTCATCATTCTGTGTACATTTTCGTCAATAAGAACATGTCCTCAGCAGGATCCGCCCTCCCTTGTCAGGGTCTCAGACGGTGAGACCGCACCCGCCAACAGGGACTCAAACGCCATGACCGATGCGCTGTACCGCAGCTCCAGCATTGGGGAGAGCCTCATGGGCGCTCTCAAACTGCTTCAGGACGATGGCAAGATCTCTGATGTTCTGGCGATGCGAGTCATCCAGGAGGTCAGCATGGTGATGATCTCAGCAGAGTCCAGGGTGCTTGTGCGTGCATCGCCGGGTCTTCCCCTCGCCTGCGACTGCCCTCCCGACGCGTCACGCAGTTCGATGCCGCAATACTGAGGGCTCTAGATAAGCGAGTCACCGCCAAGTCATCATTCAAGGGCCAGCTCGACACGTATCGATACTGCGACAACGTGAGAGGGACTCCCCCTGGCGTCCTTCATGCCTGCATGCCCACCCAGGGCGGGTGGAGGCAGACAATTCCCCCTTAAATACTCCCACCCCGCTTAACACGCCCCCTCACCCCCCATTATCTTCATCCGTGCAGGTCTGGGACTTTGAGCTGCGGGACGTGATTCTGAAGCTGAGCCCCACACAGGGCTCCAGCAAGCGGGATGAGCTGGAGCTGGCAGCGAAGCACATGAGGCTCATCCTGGTGGACAGCAAGGTCGTCACAGCAGCGGCGGGGCAGCATGCTGCAGGGTGACGGCCTGCCAGCGCGGCCGCGATGCAAACAAGTAGGCCTGGCTTGCCCCTTTAGGATATGCGCAAAGGCCTGGGCATTTCGCCTGCATCCCCCCTGGCAGAGCTGCTGCCGGGGAGTGGAGAGAAGGGCAGGCGCTGCCCAGCAGCAAGGATCTTGGCTGCCTGGAGGGTCATGCTGCATGCACATGGCGCTGCAGGACTCGAGCCATGGGCTGGCAAGAGCGCCACTGAGTGCCACCCCCTGCCCCTTACAGCACATCTCCATTGAAACAGCCGCAAGCGCTTGGCCCCAATGACCTGCCTTCTCTCATACATGCAAGCTCGCTCAGGACTTGGCGCGGAAACAGGGGAGTGGGCACTGGGCTGGCAAAATTGGGGAATTCAGGGGACCTCTGCATGCATGAGGGGCATGGCTTGGCGTCATGGCGACGCCAGGCCCCTGGGCGGCGCCAGCTCAGCCTCCAGCCTGACGTAGGCGCTGCTGTGTGCTGTCCTCGTGTGCCGCAGCCACCACAGCACGCACAGCGCGGCGCCCCAGCCGACCGCCAGCATCCCGGCTCCCAGGCCAAACACACCCGCCCCGCCCATGGGGCCGTAGAGTCCCCCCGCCAGTAGTGCGCCGACGCCTGCTCCTATTCCGGTGTAGAGCCCCGAAAACACGCTCTGTAGGGGATCACAGGAGGGCAGGATGTGCGCAGAAAGGTGCCGGAATGCGATGCAGGGATGCTGGTTTGGCGGCTGTGAAAACAGAAGTGTGCATCGTTCTGTCGGCGTGAGGTAGCGGCCTGTCAGGCTTGAAGGATCGGCTCCCCCCGCAGGCAACAGTCAGCAGTCAGGACGGGCTTGACAAGGGTGGGACCAAAGCGACTCGATTTCACTCAACAGGTTCATGCAGGTGGTGATCGAGGCACGTGTGAGTGGGGGCCTCTGCCAGCCAGGATCGCACCATGACGAGCTCACCTGGGTGGTGGACCTTGCGTGGCGGGGAGCCGTGCGCTTGACGTACACGCACCCCGCCGTCCAGCCGAGGGCGAAGGTGGCGCCCTGTAGGAGCTCGATGCCCAGAACCAGCCAGGGAGTGGGTGCCAGGGGGAGCAGCTGCATTGAGTTAGATTGTGGGGAGTTGTAGGGTGAGGTTGCGGGGTCACGCAAAGGGGGTGTGGAAAAGCATCGAGCTTGCATCTGGGGGGACGGGCTCCCAGCACGCCGCCCTAGCTGCCAGGTGGCGAGCTGAGTCGCAGTAGGTTGTGCAGCAGGCATGCTGCAGCGCCGGTGGCATCAACCTGGCCGGCCCGAGCGCCACGCAGCCCAAAGCCCCCTCCTGACCCACCGCATAGCAGGTCAGGCGCAGGAGGAAGGCTGCCATGGAGAGGTGGAAGGCGGGGAGGACGCCCACCCTCTCCAGGATCTTGCCGCTGAAGAAGAAGACAGGGATCTCCGCTGCGCAGTTTGCAGACAGGCAGAGGCCCAGCAGGGTCCCATGGGCTCCTGGATCAGCATGATGTGGGGTTGGAGAGGAAGAGAGGGATGAGTGAGACGTCTCAGCCCGAGAGCTTGGGAGAGGAGGGAGATCTCCGGAGCTAGACCGGGGGGCTGACGTCGGGGGCGCGACTTTGGGCCAAATCCTCGGCCTTGTGTCACAGTCTTGTTCGCATGCCTACACGTCTGCCCAACCCGCTCGAGCCCCGCTCCCCTCCACACTCACCCAGGTCGCTGAGGAAGAGGAAGAGGTAGGCAATGAACCCATTCCCGATGCCCATCAGCAGCGTGACCCAGAAGAACACGGCGACGTCGGGTCTCAGCACCAGCCGCCCCACCACCGTCCAGACACCCCCCTCGCCCCCCGCGGCGCTGCTGCCGCCCTCGCTGCCAAAGGAGCACACCGACTCGCCCGCATCGCTGCCCGCCGCCAGCGCCTGGGCGCGCGTGGGCGTGAGCAGGCTGGCAGCCGCAGCATTCCTGGAGAGCATGGAGAGGGGGATGCCGGGGGAGGGCGTGGCGGCCCCCGCCCGCGGCGAGGCGGACAGCCCGGCCAGGGACCCGTCGACCGTCAGGTGGAGCACGGTGTAGGGCCGGACCGGGCGCGCAGTGGGCGGCGCAGTGGGGCTGTCGATGCCCGAGGGGCCAGCGGGGTCCGGCCCTGGGGTCGAGCCGTCCAGCTCAGGCCCGGGGGTGCCGGGCCCCCGACGGGCCTCCGCCTCCATGCCAGCCGCCGCGGCCGCCGCGGCCGACTGCGACTGCCAGGCGAGGACGGGGGACAGCGGGGTGACAGAGGCCCTGGCGGCCCATTCCAGCTGCGCCAGGGTTGGCGTGCCCGCCGCCGCCGCGGCCCACGGCCGCTCCGGAGGGGCCTCGGCCACATCCTTGGTGGTCGCATCGGGCGGCGCAGGGAGAGCGGGGGCGTCGCCATGCTTGGCCCCCAGTCCCCCCAGCGGCAGGAGACAAGTGGGCAGCAGGGCCAGGGTGACGGCGCAGGCGTAGACCCCCAGTGCCGCCTGCAGGCCGTACCGCTCGATCAGCAGGCCGGCGACAGGGCTCATCCCCCCCCAACCCATGGAGGCCCACATCCGCGTCCGGCCGTACTGGCTGTCCTGGGGTGGCGGGAGGTTGGGGTGGGGGGGTGGAGTGGGCTGGGGATGGGGCCTGGAGGGCCTGGGAAGGTTGACGATGCAGGGCCCAGGCAGGGCATCATCCTGCGACCTGTGCCAGGCACCTGGCACGCCGCGCGGTGTGGAGAGTGCACGATCGCGGCCCTCTGCGTGCTGACGCAATACCTTCCCGCACCATCCTCTCATCCTGTGTGCTCTTGGCGCCCCGCTTGGAGGAGGAGAATATTGCGAGTTGTAATGAAACCCACCCCCCCTCTTCACAGCCTCACATCCACGGTGGCGGCCACGACCGCCGCCTCCACCAGGACGCTCATGGGGGCCGCCGCCGCCTCGCTGACGACGGTGTACACGAGGTTGGCGGCAAACCCAGTGCTGTGCGACAGCAGCACGCGGCCCGCGAGCGCCGCGAGGAAGGTGCCCACCAGCGCCGCGCGGTGCAGGCCCCAGGCGTCGGCGGCGGCCACCACCAGGTTGCCGGCGGGCGCGGAGACCCAGGGGCGGAGCGCGCACAGGACGCCGATCTGCATGGCGCCGAAGCCGCGCCCGCTGTAGAGCAGGATGAGGTACGGCACCATGCACACCGCGCCTATGTTGTACAGAAAGTACCATGCCTGCGGTGGGGAGGGGTGTGACAGGGTGGGGGAGGGGGTTCAAGGAAGCGTGTGGGTGGAGAAGAGCAGGCCGGGGCGGGGGGCCCTGGGCTGTGCCTGGTCGATCAATGTTGGAAATCCTCCCCTGCTGCCCTGGATCCGGGCCTCGGTTGACTCGCGTCAAGGTGATCATGCACCCACCGTTCCGCCCCAGCCGCCGCGCCTTGGCAATGATCATGTTCTCGGGGGCATCCACGCCCGTGCGAGCCCGCCGAGCAGCCCGCAGCACCCGGCACCCCCAGGCCCCGACGCTGGTGCGCATGCGGGCGGTGGAGATGCCCACATGGGGCATGCTGGCAGGGGTTGAGGGGTTCTGGAAGCTCTCGTCACATCCTCGACATTCGATTAGGATACCGATGTTAAGGTCCCGCTGGGATGAAGTGGTGGAGTGTGGCTGGGCGAGCAGTGGTCCATTGCTGCCTCCTCGACGTTACGCCTCCCTCCGGATTCTGACCGGAAGATCCACATCATCACGTAGCCGATCGCTGAGACACACCAACCGAATGCTTGGATGAATGATTCGCGTTGCAATCCCAGAGCATCACAATGATTGAGAGTCATGCGACATGGTATAGAGCATTCGGTTCCAAAACTTTGGTTTGAATATGGTTGGAAGTTCAGCCAAATGTAGGACATCGCGGGAGGGGGGGGGGGTTAGTATTTTCCAATGATGCATGGTGCAACACAGGTTGCAGAACGAATGGCGGTCAGTAGTTGGCAAGGTGCACGCATGCTGAGATCCCGTGCTGTTCTTATCGTTCTTCTGGTGTACCTGCAATTCGCAAGCCGTGGGCCGAATTCATGCAAATCCCACCTAGCCGGTGCTGTTGAGCGCTGCCAGGGTCGCAGCGGACAGCTGCCCCAGGGCACCAAACACCTGTGGAAGGGCCCAGGGAGGTATGCGATTGCCCTCGACACACTCGTGACATCACGAGGGCTGGCGTTGGGCACACGAGGCAGCGGCCATGTGGAAGCCAGGGTGTCGTTTGTTCCTTCCTCCTCAACACCAGTAGGAACGAGACCGGTGCACCTCCCGCCACACATCAGTTCATCACCCCGGCTTGCACAGGCTATCGCTTGGCCCCACTTCCTGTCCACGACCACCCACCCAAGCCGAGCCTCACCGACGCGAGGGCGGGGAAGACATCGGCGCCCCCTCCCTTCAGCAGCCTGTCCACTTCCTCCACCAGCAGGCGCAGTGCGGCGCCGTTCCCGGCGAGGGCCTCCTCCAGGCTGCCCCCCATGTGCTCCACCTGGGACAGGGCATCCAGCCGCTCCTGCAGCAGGGAGTCCACGTCCAGCCGGGACGGGTGGAAGGCGCGGAACGCCAGGATGGAGGCCAGCACCGCCGCGACCATGAGCCCCGTGGACCTGAGCCTTGCTGCAAAGGATGTGCCTGCGCCTGCGGCGAGGCATAAGGGGATTCGAGCTGGGGCTGACAGTGGGGCAAGGGCAGTGCAGCGTCGCGGGCATGGTTTGCAGTGAGAAAATGCATCGTTGTGAGGAAATGCATCGCTGGGAAACGCCTTTCCTTAGTCCACACTCTCGTTCCCCTGATGATGCTTTGACCCGAGTGCAGCCCACCTTGGCGCCGCGTCTGTAGGCCAGGCTCCTTATTCGACAGCGGAGCCGTGCCGATGTCCTCCTGGCTGGCAGGCATGGATGGAGGCGACGGCGGCGACGCAGGGGCCTGGAGCTGGCTGCATTCCTCGCCCCGTCGCTCCTCCAGGAGGAAGGCTGCCTCGCTTGGATGAGGGGTCGGGGTGGTCTCCACGTCCACCTCGGCCAGGGGGACCCCGGGCGGGAGGAAGCTGGTCTGCAGCTGGTCACGCTGCTCCAGGGAGAATCCTTGCTTCAGTCCTGCGCCCTCCAACGACCGTCGATCACCCATCGCCTGCACCCCGCTCTGGCTGGCGAGCGTGTCGGGCTCCGGCGCGGAGTCGCCGAGCTGCTGCATCACGTCGGGGGACGAGAGCCGGGGCCAGGAGGGACAGCGCTGCCTGCTGACCCTCACGATCCTGGGGGACAGGGGCGGGGTCCCGCGGGCCGGGGACATGCTGCCCTGGGTAGGGGGAGGGCTCCAGGTGGGCCGTCTCGCGTGCAGGGTGACGTCATGTGAACGGGGGGAGTCGTGGCGGGGGGACGCAGGGGGCGACAGGTTGGGGTTGGTAGACAGGTTGCGCGCCAAGGGGCCCTGGGACATGAAGGGCTTCTGACTGGCAGGGTCCAAGTTGAATACTGCCGCCGCGAGGGGGGAGTCTCGGATGTAGATGCCGACTTCGGAGGACGTTGTGGGGTCTGCTGGGCCGGTGCTTGGGGAGGGGATGAGGAGTCGTAGGGCCAACATCCTACCAGGCTATCACACAGGCGATTCACCTAAATTCTAGCGCTTCATCGTACCTGATTGGAATTCCGGCACCCAGACGGAGAAGGATTGGTCAGAGGACCGGGCAGGCATGGCGAACCCTGCTCACAGCAGAAAATGCGGATGCAGGCAGCAGAACCCTGACCCCGATATGTTCTCGAGTAATTAATGGTCGAAGGCAAATGCTCAGCGGATGCATCTGATGGCGACCTTATCATGCACTTTGTGTCGCAAGTGTCAGGGGGCTGTGCCGACAGCGCGCGTGCCGGGGGATGCCGCCCGCAGAAGTAGGTCTAGCACTTAAGAAGTGGTGCTCCACCGTACTTTGGGGAATTTCTGGAGCTAATTGAAACCTTCTTACAAAAGCATACTACTCACTCATACCATCCACTTAAAGATGGAGTCTCCCTCCGGACTGGGCGTAAACTCCTTCGAGGTGGACACCGACCGTGAGTCGCAGCGGAGGATGGGTGGGGCCAGAGGAGCGCTAGGCCATCGTTACACACATTCAACCACCTGTACTCTCACGGTGTGCGCAGTGCGGAGATGCATGGACGCCACCCCTAGGAGCTCGGTCGTGAAGGAGGGCAAGGTGGTCGTCCTCGCCCTCTGCCCCCGGGTGTACTGGGAGAAGCAGCTCAATTATGCCATCAAGTTTCTCATACGGTCATCCAGGGACAAAGTCATCATGTTGCACTTCACTGGCCCGAAGGATGTCGCGGACGCGATGTCGGAGGTCATGGACAAGGCTCGGGCCATTCTGCTCAAGCGCACGCGCCTCTCCGACGCCATGATCGAGACCGTGGTCCGACCTCTGGGCAAGCACTCCGTGCACAGCTGCATCGCTACCTTCTGCAAGGAGGTCAACGCCAGTATTCTGGTGCTGGGGTCCCGGAAACGAGATCCACATCATGGGTGAGCTGATGTTCCACTGGTGCTGTTGTGGTGGGCTGAGACGTGAGTTTGGGTGGGGACTCGGGGGCATTCTTGCCTTTGCACTTCTTCCGGATTGCCTGGGTAACATCCAGGGCTTTGACCACCTCTGACTTGCCCTGGAACCAGCAATCCCCCCCCCCCCTCGCCCTTCCCGCTGTGTAGTTTCTTCAGCTTCCACAAGCATGAAAAGGTCGAGTCGCATTGCCGGCAAGCGCTCGTCGCCACGCGCGTTGTGCACGTAGCCCCTCCTGCCGGTGTGGCGGAGGCGTGAGAGGACGCCCTCTCCATCCCGAGCCAGAGCTTGATCTCACTGTATCAAGTGTCCTGGGGAAGTGGACCGGCAATGAGTGCCTGCCGGATGGGACGCATGTGGCGGTCCCGCCCTCTCAAGGAGTCAGGGAAGGCCCTTCACCGCTCGTCAAGGAGGCACAGCAAGTACACAACCTCCCCCGCCTCCTGTCGGCCTCAGCTCCTGTCGCCCTCGGCCCGTGGTGCCAGGCCCCCCCAAAGCAAGCCTCGGAACCCCACTGTACATGCTCAATACTGCATCAATTGCTCCCCCCCATGTCTTGTCGCTTGGAAGACAATGAATCCCTTGTACAGGCGTTCGCTCCTCTGGAACGACCATGTCCACCCCTCCCTCTCCCTCAAAACCCTGCTCGTGGTGTGAAGGGCACCAGGGCCTCTCATGCCTGCGGCTTTCCAGGAGGGTTGTTACAAGGCACGCTCAATGCCAGGTCAGCAAACGCTGGGCGCATCAGAACTTGAGGAGGTGGGGGCGATCGCCGCTCTTGAGGGTGAACCGCGCGCCCAGGTAGCTCTTGAGCTCAGCGCTGCGACGTGGGGAAAGAAGAGGGATGGATCAGGAGGAGGGTTGACGACCATGGAGCGGCAATGTTTGGAGCGGAAGTGATGTGCTGCTGTCCACAGGTGCCGGCATCGCACAGGGACGCAGGGAGCCAGGCGCCTGCGCCATCGTCAATTCTGCAACCCCTGGCGAACACCCTCATCAGATCCTCGGCCTTCATCGTAAACT
The DNA here is from genome assembly GCF_000733215.1 of Auxenochlorella protothecoides. Lineage (NCBI taxonomy): Eukaryota > Viridiplantae > Chlorophyta > Trebouxiophyceae > Chlorellales > Chlorellaceae > Auxenochlorella > Auxenochlorella protothecoides. The sequence continues at coordinate 218,738 of NW_011934258.1, forward strand.
CCGTCTCCTCCATGTCCTTCACTTTCTAACCCCCCCCCCCCCTCCAGCCCCCCCCCAAAACCTTGGCTCCCCACCTGAGTCCAGACAGGATGGAGGCATCCACAGCCTTCTGGTTAGCGATGTACTCTGCCGGCAGCGCCGCCTTCTCCAGCTTGTCCTCGAAGAACTCGGCCTCGCCCTTGGACTTGCGCGTCTTCTTCTCCGTGGACTTGAAGTACGCATCAGTGAAAGCGGCGGTATCCACGCCGGAGACGTCCACCTTGGTGGAGGTGGCAATGACGTAGGCCTGGTTCACACGGCGAGCGGGCACGCCGTTGACGCGGAAAGGGCCGGTGACCAGCAGCAGGCCGGAGGGCAGCTGCTTGAGGAACACCACGCGCTTCCCCTTGAAGCGGCCGGCCAGCAGGATGAGAACGGTGCCGGGGGTGATGGAGGCGCGCAGCTTGGTGGGGTTGCGCACGAAGCTGCGGTTCAACGGCTTCTTGGCGTCCTCCGCGGGGTAGAAGCGGGGGGCCTTGGTCACCGCCACCTCGGCCTTCTCGGCCTTGGCGTGCACGGGGAAAGTGCCGCCATTTTTCTTCTTGATGGCCCACAGACCACTGCGTGCGGGTTGGGGAGGGAGGAGGGGTTTGAAAGGACCGGGGCTTGGGTGAGGGCTCTGGGTCCAGGGGTTGGCCCCAGCACGGAGCCCTCCTAAAGAGGGCGTGCGCGGCTGAACACGGGTCCACCATGCAAGCTGCTATCGCTATTTCAGTGAAGAACCGCGGCGCACGGGACGCCCACACAGACAGGACTCTGGCCACCCCGGAATCCAGCGCCGGGTGCGGAACTGCCCACCCTCCCGGGCATCCGGGCAGCGCTCGACCACTCGCGAGCGGTCGCTCGAACAAGACCATATCGGGACATGTAAGCTCCCCATCCCCCATCGCAGCGACCCCTCAAGGCCCTCTCGACCCTCCCCTCCAGCCTCACCGCTTCTTGTAGCTCAGAGAGCGGCCGCGGCCACCGGCGGGCTTCACTGCCTCCTTGGCCATTGCGCTACTTTATACACCTCCGAGACTGGGCGGTGAAAGAGGGGCCCACTGCCGCAGGCTGGGTCCTTTCCTGGCGGGAGGGGGCAGGGCGGCCGATGTAAAACTCGCTCGTTCCCCGCTTTCTAATGAGAACTCGAGCGCGCCTGGCGTTCGAGCTGTTCGTCTGGCGAATCAACGCCAATCGCGTCGAGCCAATCGTAGGTCCATGACAGCGGACACATACTGGCCAATACGGTTGATCGCTGGATACACCCAGCGTGTTCGAACGGCTTGGGGTAGGAAGTGCAGGTTTCGGCCCTTGCCACTCCAACCAGTGGACCCCAGGTGGGAACGACCCACCACGCCGTGACCACATCCCACCCCTGCCAACAATCCCATTCGGTCGAGCTCATCATTACCAATTGTAAACCACGCCAGTAGGAAATCGAGTCCATTGAGTGACTGGCGCTTCCCTTCCGCCAAGGCCCCGCTTCCAATGCGGGCCATGCCAACGACCATCGCCAGCACCCCAGCGCCATTCCTGCGGATATGGTCCCCTAGATCCAGGCCTTCCCTTGCATTCGTCTCCCATCGCCGAATCAGCACTCGCGTTGCCAGCCCTATAGGCCCTGATCTGTCCCCAGAGGCTGTCACCCCAGCCTCCCACCCCGACCCCTTCCCCACCCTGGCCAAGGGCGCCCCCCTGCCCGAGGGGTATGGCGAGCCCCCCTCTGCTCCCCCAAAGCATCGACGCTCAGGCATCATCCTGCACCCCACCTCCCTCCCCGGTCCCTACGGCATCGGGGAGATCGGGGAGGAGGCCTTCCGTTTTGTGGACTGGCTGGTGGCGTCCGGGCAGCAGATCTGGCAGGTGGGCCCGGGCTCTGCGAGCGCTGTGACGCCATGCCTGGATGGATTTCGCTTGCATGTCAGTGACAGACCCTGCGTGCTGAGCCATGCTCCCTGCATGGATGGTGTGTTGTTGCCTGGGAGCCCAGACCCTGCTGGTCATCAGCTGGGTTCCCGTCGACCTTCCCATGAAGTCTCTTCCAGAATACTGCCCTTTCAACCCCTCCACCCGGCCTTTCATCCCCCCTTTTCGCGACCCCCGCAGCTCCTGCCCCTGTGCCCGCCGGAGACCGAGTATTGGTCGCCCTACTCCGGCCTGGATGCGCTCTGCGGCAACCCGCTCCTCATCCCCTTGAACGGCCTCAAAGACCTGGGGCTGCTGAAGGAGACGGACCTCCCGGTCCCTTCCCCGCCAGGCGACGCAGGTCTGCACGCCCCGCTGCCGTCTGTGACAATGCCTGGAGACTACTTCATGGGGGTGGCAATCGAGCCTCTCACACAGCCATGACCTGGCCCGAGCTCTGGTTCGCCAAGTCCTTACAATCACTGGTTCCAACCCCCCCCGTTCCATCCCAGACTTCCCTGCCGTCTACGCTGCCAAGATGCCGCTGCTGGAGAAGGCCGCCGCGGTGCTGCTGGCCGACCCGGCGAGGTTTGCCGACCTGCACACGTGAGGTGGCATTGGGGAAAGCGTGGCGGATGGGGTCATGCCCGCTGGGTCAGGCAGCGCATGGGTTCAGTGTTTACCTTGGAGCGCACGTTCACGCACAGGAGCCTAGTCCCGCCTCCCGCTCCCCCGCCTCAGCCCCTGCGCCATCCTCCTCCTCACCCACGCAGGGAGATGGCCGCGTTCCGCCAGGAAAATGCGTGGGTGGAGCAGTCGGCGCTATTCAGCGCGCTCACCGAGGTGCCGGGCCTGGCGGGACTGGCCTGGTGGGACTGGCCTGAGGGCGTGCGCGACAGGCACCCGGCCGCGCTGGAGGCCGCGCGGCGCGAGCATGCCGGGCGCATCGACGCCTTCATCGCCCTGCAGTACCTCTTTGACCGCTTCTGGAAGGCGGTCAAGGTGCTTGCGCAAGGGAGGGGGATGGCTGGGGGGAGGGATGGGTGTTGGGGCAGGGGGGAGAAGCAAAAGGGGGGGGTGGGGGTGCACAGTAGGGGAATCTTCGGTGATGCGGGCATTGACAGCCTTACCAGACTGCCTCCCCCTCCCACTCTTGTACCTGCTACCGTGCTGGAAGCCCAGTATGCAGTCGCCGTATCTCTAAACCCCAACCCACCCCCCGCACCCCTTATCCAGGCCTACGCCAACGATCGGGGCGTGCTGCTGATCGGGGACATGCCCATATACGTGGGCGGCCAGTCCGCGGATGTCTGGGCCAACCGCACACTGTTCGCGCTGGGGCCAGACGGCGCGCCCGTGGAAGTCTCTGGCGTGCCCCCCGACGCCTTCTCCGACTCGGGCCAGCTGTGGGGCAGCCCCCTCTACGACTGGCAGGTGGGTCTGTGCAGGGGGTTGAGATCGCATGCCGCACCTGCCTCTCTGCCCTGGTCCCGAAGAAGGCGTGATGCTGGAGCAGGAGGAGCATCACCTGGTTGGGCGTCCAGCGCAGGACACCTGTCCCGCCCAGGCGCACTGCTGCCAGGCACCATTGTCACCCCTCACCCCCTCCACCTTCGCCCTCCCTCCACCCATGCGCCAGGCGCACAGCGAGGACCGGTACCGGTGGTGGGTGCAGCGCTTCCAGCGCAGCCTCCAGCTATACGACGAGACGCGGGTGGATCACTTCCGGGCCTTTGCCGGGTACTGGGCCGTAGGCGCCCAGGAGGAGACGGGTGTGCAAAGGCGGGGCGGGGGGACAGGGGGGCTAGCTTTGGGCGTGCCGGCGGCTGCTTGCTGAGGAGTAGCAGTGGCACCTAATTCTGCCTCTCACCCCTCGTGCTTGCCCACCCAATTGCCCTTCCAAACCACTCGCAAACCTAGCCATGAACGGCGTGTGGAAGAAGGGCCCGGGCATCGAGCTGTTTGAGGCGCTGGAAGCGGCGCTGGGGCACGTCCCCATCTTGGCAGAGGACCTGGGTGTGATCACGCCCGACGTGACGGCGCTGAGGTGAGTTTGATTGTGAGGGGCCCTGCACAGTGTGAGGCCGGAGAGGGGATGCAGCAGCAGGTTCATGCCATTTGTCCAGCATGGGGGTACTTCGGTTGTGCATGGCAACGAGAGATGTCTGGCGTTAAAAGGACAAAAATGTGGCTTCAGGTTGGAATGTGGCTTGGGAAAGGGAGCCGATAAGAATGCAAAGCGGGTGCTTCTCAGGCGCTCGACTGTCAGCTGGATCTCCACAAGCCCTGTCCCCCTCCACTTGTCCTGCAGGGAGGCCATCGGAGCGCCGGGCATGGTCGTGCTGCAGTTTGCTTGGGGCGGCGGCGCGACCAACACCCACCTGCCACACAACATCTACCAGAACAGCTTCGTATACCCCGGTGTGCGGCAAGCTTGAGCGGAGACGCGGTGGCTAGGTGCACGCATGCCCTCCGCGCGCCTGCCGAGGGCACGCCCGCCAAAGCGCTCACCTCTTCCCAACCCCATGCCACCACAGGCACGCACGACAATCAGACGGTGCTGGGCTGGTACAAGGCCGGGTGCCGGCCAGAGGAGGCGCGCCTCATTGCGCGATACATCGGCGCTGAGGCGGGACAGGACATCTCCTGGGCGTTCATCCGGGAGGCCTTCAAGTCTGTCGCTAGGACCGTGGTGGTGGCCATGCAGGTGCATGGCGGCGCGGCTGTCAGGCGCAAGGGGGGTTTTTGAAGCCGTGGCCGCGACTCTCGACCATGCACACTACTTCCAACCCCTCACACATCCCTACCTTCCTGCCAGGATGTGATGCGCCTGGACGACTCCGCAAGGATGAACACTCCGGGCAAGGCGGCGGGGAACTGGGCGTGGCGGGTGGGCGGCAGTAGCATCTGGGATGAGCTGCGTGCTGAGTCAGCAGACCTCCTGGCCATCACCCAGATGTGTGTGGGTTGAGAGGGCAAAGACGGAAGCCCAGGGCAGTTGGAGTCGGGCTGGGGAGGGTGAGCCATGCAGGTGTTGATGTGGACCGGTGTACTTGCCCGTTCGCCGCTGAATCGCCGCCTGCATCCGATCCCGTCCTTTGGTCCTCGCCTCAGGTATGATCGCCTGCTTCTGGACTGGAAGGCGCCTGGGACCAAGGACGCCGGGACCCCGGAGGCGGAGTCAGTGAGCGAGGTGGAGACTGTCGCGGAGGCGGCCGCGGCGTAGAATTACATTTCCGCGTCACAGAGTACCACAACCTCGCCCAATCACGGGAGGTGTGCCTTGCTGTGCAAGGGTTCGGGCCCTGCTACAGCCCAAGTCTGGACCTCGCCTGCTGCCACGCACATGCCGCCGCTCTGCCTCTGTACTGGGATGGCTGTGAATTTCCCAACTGCATGGCTGAGCCGTCTCGACTGTGTAAGGCCAACCCCTGTCTGGCAATAGTTGCAAGAGAAATGGACCAGGCCACGGACGTACCGGAATCTTGGAGGCATCCTGAACTCTGTATCCGTTCAAACTCTCAATCCCAGCGTCATCATGACAGCCCCATCCAACCTCTTTGCTGCCCGATGCAGAGCTTCAACAGCTCACGCATGGGTAGGGGTGACATTACAGAAGTGTGTAGCCCTCGGCCACCCCCCAGAGCAAGCTGCAGTGCTACATGATCTGACCAGGAACCGGGTTCCAGCCCCTGCAATCACCACTCGACGCCGGCGGCCTCGGCGTAGTTGACCTCATCGTCGGAGGAGTCGGCGATGGGGATCAGGCCCTTCTCCTTGAGGAAGGCGAAGCCAGCGGAGATGGCCTCGTCACGCATCTTCAGGGGGAACAGGCCCTTCTCGGCGTTGCCGGCGACGGTGATCTTGATCAGCTCATCGGTCTTGCTCACCACCTGTCAATGAGGGGTTGAGAGGAACAAGAGCTTTCGCATTGGGCTGGTGGAGGAGCAAGGAACTCCGCATGCATGCAGGGAGGCACGCTGCGTTGATCCTGACGGACTCCAGCCGTCCTCTCGACCCTGCAGCCTCTCGGCCTCGGTGGTTCCTCCAGGACCCACCTGTCCCCCCTCCCATCCCCTGCCAGCGAGACTCAAAAAGCGATCCCCCGGCACCACAGCCACGTGCACCACTCACGGTGACATCGCCCAGGGGCTTGGTCACAGCCGCCACCCACTCGTCGATGGTGATGTTCTTGGTGGTCTGCAGCTCCTTGGGCACATGGGCGATGATGGCCAGCTGCTTGTCGCCAGCAGAGAGAAAGATCTTGCCTGCGGGGAGGGGGCCAGTGCCGGGCGTGAGGACGGAGGTGCGCCAGGGGCGGGGGCTTTCTGCATGCCCTGGGCCCAACCAGCTGAGCCCGCTCACCGATGTCCCCGGCTCCTCCCTTGCGCTCCTCAGCGCTCTCATCCACCTCGGTGTTGGATCCGTCGATCACAGCCTGGAGGAGGTCCAGGTCGCCCTCAGGGGTCTCCACGGCCAGGTTGAAAAAGCAGACACCGCCCATCGCGGACACGCCCGCGAGGTCCACGCCCTTCTTGCCTCCCTCCTTGATGGCAGCCTGCATCGGGGAGACCATCGGTTTCATGTGCCCACAGCATGCGCATTGCCTGGTTCAGCTGTCCACGCGCCATGGCATCTTCCAGGGGGTTCCCTGCCCAAGTGTGCGGCTGCCCAGGCCCACCTTGATTGCCTTGTCGTTCGCCATTGCTGCTGCTGCCCTGAATCCAAAAACAACTTTGAAGGGTCGACGACACTCGTGGAAAGAGGGCCAGGGATGCACAACGGCCCGGCTTTGTTCATGGTACTTTGCGCGCCGGGCGCCCCAGGGTCCACGCGGGCCCGGCCCTCGTGGCAACTCCAAGAGCTGGCCTGGCCGACCCTGATGCATACACCCTTGTTCTCTCATATGCACCCAGCCTCGCGGGGCACCCAGTTACAACTGTAAGGTTCGAAAACTGCACTGTTTGACCACCCGCAGCGTTCCCTGCACCGAGTGTCACCCCTCAAGCTCCGCAAACAGGTCCTCCAGCTCGTCCCTGGATGGAGGAGGTGCGACCACAGGCGGTGCCTCTGCCTTTGGAGAGGCCTTCCTCTCCTCCCTGGCCCTGCGCTCCCGGGACGAACGGCGGTGCTTGGAGGACTTGTGCCTCTCCTTGCCCTTGTCGCGGCTCCTGCGCGGTCGGTTGGTGGGAGGCAAGCCAGGGCGTTCAAGGGTGCAGGCGGGGGAGACAGAGACTGCAATGGCAACGCCGGGCATGGGCGCGGTGACAGCCCATGGTCACCCCCCTGTCCAGATCAGCCTGGATGGGCCAGTATCGACTCGGCCACAGTGGCCCTTTCCTCCCTCATTGTCACCCACCTGTCGCGCCGCTTCCGGTCCCAGCTCCCGCTGCGCCGGTGCGGCGAACGGGATCTCCGCCGCTCTCGCCCCTCGGCGCGCCGCCGCTCCCCGCTCCCGCTCCGCTTGCGGTCCCGGCTGCCGCTTCGCCGCCGCTCTCGACCCTCTTCGCGCCGTCGCTCTCGGCTGCCGTCGTCTCGTCGGCCCCCATCGCCGGCCACGGTCCCCGCCGCGCCGTTGCCGGCGGGCACCGTGGCGCCGCCCGCCAGCCGCCGCGCCAGGGCGGCGGCCGCCGCCACGGCCGCGTGGCGCTGTGCCTCGGGCCCCGCGACGGCCCCCGCGCGCATGGCGCGTGCGGCCAGCACGCTCTCGGCTAGCGCGGCCTGCTGCGCGCTGAGCGCGGCAAAGCGCTGCGCCTGCTGCAGCGCCGCGGCCTTGGCCGGGTCCAGTGCCGCCTGGCCCGACACCAGGGCCTCGGCCGCGGCGCGGGCCGCGGCGCCGGCCTCCACGCGCAGCGTGACGGGCTCCCCGCCGGGAACGAGTGGGGGCACTGCGGCGCCGTCCATGGCCAACGCCGCCGGCACCGAGGCCGCGGCGGCAAACTCGACCCAGGCGAAGGCGGCGCCGGGGCCCGCCAGCTGGACGCTGGCCACGGCGCCGGCGCGAAGGAAGGCCGCCGCCAGGGCCTCGCCGGAGGGCAGGGAACAAGGAGCGCCCACCAGCACGGTTCGGCTGAGGCGCTCGAGATCTGTGGCGGGGAAGGGCACACCTGACAGCGCGGCCTGCGCCCCCTGCGGTCGGAGAAGAGACGGGGGTTGGTGCAGGGTTGAGTTCAAGGAGGGCAGGAGTTGGCAGGGGTGGGAGGTGCGCATGGTCGTACCTGCATACCTGCAACCCCCACTTGATAGGGAAGCATCATTCAGAAGCCCACGACACACGGCAAGCCCGACAGGGCCATGCAGGGTCTGCGCCGTCTCACAACCATTCTTCAAGCCGCCTTACGTTCCCAGTGCAAAGAACAACCTGACCACGCACCAGGGTAGGGGGAGCTGCTCCAGGGATGGGCTGGGCGACGCCAAACCCGACTGCGCCGGCGCTCAGCTGGGCGGCGGAGACGGGGCCGGGAGCGGTGGGGACGGGGCCGTTCACCGCTGCTGCGCCGCTGCCGGCCGCCGCGGCTGCGGCAGACGCGGCCTCCAGGGCCTTGGCAGCGGCCTGGAGATCCGGGGCGGAGAAGTAGATGGGGAAGGGGAACTGGCCCAGGGGCTGGCCATTAAGCTCCACCGTCAGCTGCGGTGGGGCAGTAGGGAAAGGGGGAAAGGGAGGTGTGGGGTTAACAATGCCAAGGATCATGTGTGATTCGGTATCAGAGCCCTGGGTGCCAGAGCTGGGCGACAGTCGCCATGTCCTACCATCCTCCCACTGGTCCCCCCTCCCAGACATGCGCACCCACAGCAAAGGCAGCCGCTCCCATGACGCGCCAACCTGCCCGAGGCCCGAGCCCATCCTGGGAGACTCACCTGGTAGCTACCCTTACTAGGACATGTGTACAGGGCGGTGTAGGTACCATCCCCGTGATCGGTGACCTCTGCTCTGGCCACAACAACTGACCCTGTGGGTGCGGGTTTGTCGAGTGTCACCAGGACGTAGGCACCCCCATCCCGGATGCGACGGCCAGCAGAGTCTTTTGCTGTTATTACCATTTTCACGGGCATGCCGGAGGAGCCTCCGGAGAAGCCTGGGCCCGTCGCCGAGCAGCGGGAGGGGTCGATCGGCCCGGGCGGGAGCTGGGACTCGTCCGGCTCCTCATCCGATGAGGTGCTGTAGTCGTCGGAGTCAGAGTCTGAGGATGCGCCGGTGCCGTGCAGGATGAGGGCCTGGCCCGGTCCATCTCCAGCAGGCAGTGGAGGCACGAAGTCGGGGCCACCAGGACCCGCCTCCTCCGTGGACTCCCGCTCAGGCGGCTGAGCTGGGCTTCCCACCGCATCGTCTGATCCTACAGGCAGGGGAGGTGAGCTTGTGCGGCTTCCATCCTCTTCCTGCGAGTCACCAGGTATCCCAGCAGGGGTGGACGCCTCCTCGGGCTCCGAGGCCATACCTTGCTGCCAGGGGCGCAGCAACGGTCCAGACTCGCTTCAATGTTTGGTGAAGTCGACCACACCCGTTCCTAGAAACAATGCGGGTTAGTCCATCCGCCTATTACGGATATTGGGGGTCAGACTTTCCCCCCCTTGTCGCGCCCTTCCTCGACAAAGGGAACTGTCGAAAGCATGACAAAGAGGGGGGCGCCACCCAACCCCCAGTCATCGTTCCCAAGGGTAATGGTCACCTACAGGTCAGCCCATTCAGAGTCTTAGATCGTAGTGCTGCCCCTGATTTGAGGTCTCGTCAATGCTTGAGCGGTCCTCCTGCACATCAGTGGCCATTCAACAATATACAGCAGTGCGGTGTAAACCAGCAAGATACCATCCTGCTCCTTGAGAGTATGCGGCCCGAAGGGTTCCATCAACATTGGTATCTTGTGATTTCTGCTTTCATCACAAGCTCCAACTGAGAACATCCAACAGTGCAGCTGTGCTCAATGTGGGTGACCTGGTGCTGGTAGGCCAACATGCACTACCAAGACGGCTCGGTTCTAATGTGAGGCTGAGCGTTCCACCACCTTCTCATCTCAACAAGGGAGGTACTCGGAGCGACATGTCCGCCATTCTGTGGCATTGAGGAGCGTTGAGCCATGCCCAGGTGTTGGACAGTCCAGTTCCCGAATATGAGGTGCACATAATCCACTCTCTTCAACGGCTCAGCAGATTCGGACCAGACCCGGGTTCGATTCCCGGATTGCGCAGTCAATCCCATGACTACCCCCCAACTAGCGCAGTTGGTTTAGTGGTAGAATAGGTCCCTGCCACCGCTCTCTTTTACTCTTTTGGATTTGCACACCGACAGCCCTGCCTGACCACAGCCTGGTGGCGAGCATGTGTGCGTTAGCGGTTGGGCGCATAAAACATGCTTTACCGCATGCAGCAGCATGCTACTGGCTGGCAAGTCGAGATGAGCGTGATGTTCTCCCAGCGCCTTCAATTCTGTCTTGAAATGCAAAACAAACTCGGCTACTTCTTAGTACTGAAGCTCGCTGCTCATGCTGCCACCCGGTAGACTCTTCCACGTATGTGCTGCACCGGTTGTGCCAACCACCCTCCTCGAGGCCATCTGGCGATCGACTGACAGCGAGATTGCCCCATCTCTCCCCCGTCCCTGCGCCACCCCTGCTGTGACATTGCTGCATCCCTGATCTGCACACGGCATGCTATGCCAGTCTTACAGCCGAGGGAAGAACCGACAAGACCACGCTGGGGGTCGGTCCGGGAGCAGCCACGAGCATGCTCAGACGCGGCTGGGGTACAGCATCACGCGGATCTTGGCGCCCTGCAAGGATGGAGGTGGTGGAAAGGGGTTTTGATCGTGAACGCTGGTTCCTACCTCCCACTGCGGGTTCCCAGCCGGGGATGTTGACACCACGCCGGCATGCCAACATACGCACGCATGCACACGACAACCCTGCCACGCTGAGACAATCACCCACTCACGATGGCTGCGGGTGGGAGGTTGCTCTTGAACTTGGCACGGACGGTGCCGGTGCTGCCATGTGCACGGGTCACCTGCGCATCGTGTAAGGGGTGAAAGCCTTATGGAAAGGGGTTTAGCCCATGGAAAGAGGTTCCCCATCAACACTGAAGGCCTGGCGACCGCGCATTTAGTCGCTGGGCGCACGGGCACGTCCCTCCCCTCCATCATCCCCCAGGCTTCACCTTGCCCCAGATGACGCGGAACTTGCTGCCCTTCTTCTCGGTCTTGGCCTTGTACACGTAAGCCAGACGCTTGCCCAGGTAGAACTCGGTCTCGGTCTTGGAGTTGACACCGTCGATCTTCACCAAGCTGGTGTGGGTGTACTGGTTGGACTTGCTCCTGCAGGGTGGCATGGCCAGAGGGCGAGATGGTGAGGACGACATACCCCCGCCAGCGCTTCCTAACATCGACACGGATGGCATGCGCGGCTGCACTCGGTGAGCTGAGTGTGCGAGCGAGGCCTGCGCGACTGCCGGGGAATGCCCCCGCCCAAGCTCGCAAGCCTCCACCCCAACCACGGCCAGCGGGCCCGACGCACCTCCGGAATCCGAGGAACTGTCCAGTCACGTACAACCTGTGCAGTGGTGGGAGAGAAGAGGTTGAAGTAGTGCTGGCGAGCCTCCCGGCACCCCGTCCAGCCCGGCAAGCACCGCCCTGAAGAGCCCCTCACCTCACACGTTCGCCGCCCATCGCTGCGTACTCCCTGTGCTGAGCTCCAAAAGGTGGCAGGGAAGAGGGTGCGACCCGAGACCCTCGCGTGTCATGAGCCAGTAAGTGCGAGAAAGCGCGAAGCGAGGCCGCCAAGGCCAGCCTGGCTCTGGGCTCCCGGAAATTGTCCCGGGCGGGCGTGGCCCCTGGTCTGTCGATCTCGGCAGTGTGCACAGATGTATCCCTTTGAACCAACCCCTTCAACGCTGTACTATCCGAGTCAGTTCCGAATGGTTCATTCATGCACACACAACGCTGGCCCTCAGTTGCTGCAGGCCCTCTGTTGCAGTACCTCTTTGAAGAAGTGGACCATGAGCTCTTCGTACCCGGCCAGCTTCTCATACCCTGGGAAATAGTTGATGTCAATGAGGTGGAGCAGGGTGGATGTACTCCCCGGCTCATTTCCCTGCTCCCTGGGAAGTATGACGTCGAAATTGAAGAGGTGTAGGCCGAGCCGCTCCCGCAGCCTCTGCGCCAGCGCGTCCCAAACCCAGGGTGGGGGGATGCGAACGCCGTGATCCTGTTCGAGAGGGCAATGAGCAGTCGATAGAGTGTGTTGCTTGTCACCAGGCGTACTTCGAATAGAAAGTGTGCAAGCCGCGGCTGCAGTGTTGCTCAGGGCAAGCGCCCATCCAATGGGCAACCCGTCCCCCAGCGGGCGTCCAAAAAGATTACTCCCCGACTCACCGCCGGTGCGAGGTCCTCCTGACCCCAACACTCGGACGATGGGTATGCGCTCACGCGGCTCATCAGCTGCAAGCCTGGACAGGGCCTGGCGGTCCCACAGTCCCCAGCCTGGCCCGGCTGCTCCGCCCCATCGTCCGCAGATCGATGGTGCCCCGGGCCGGCATCGCTCGCCACGCCGTCCTGATCCAGCGACAGACTGGCGCGGGTCACCATGCGGCACTGGCCGCCCAGCACGTAGACCTGGGAGGACATGGGAGGGGCGGCGCGGTGGCATTTGCTGCGAGGGCACACAGGTGGGTGCCCACCCGCACCCAACCAGTGCCTCCATGGTGCTCCCCATGCCGACCTTGAACAGGCAGCCCCCATGCTCGATGTAGGGCTGCGCCAGGGCCGGCAGAGCCAACCCCAGCTGGGCCCCTCGCTCGATGATGCCCTGCAAGCCGGCAGAGGAGGTGACCAGGGCAAGTGCATGGGCTCCCTCCCTGCCATCTGCCCAGCAGGGCTTCAGCACCAAGGGGTAGCGCAGCGACGCCGCAGCCAGGGCATCCTCGGCCCCGGCCAGTGAGCACCCTGGAGCCAGGAGCTGGTGCGCGGGCGTGGTGCATGTGAAGCCTGCGCCGCCCTTTCCTGGACTGGCCTGGGCAGGGGCCTGCGGTGGGGTCGACAGAGCGGTGTGGAGGGCTGTGAGGCTGTGTACAAGTTGTACATGCTGCAAGCATCATGCAACGTGGCTGTGGCGGCAGATGCCATCATGGCGTCTGCGCTCGCTGATTTGAACACCCTGTGCCTGGAAAGGAGGCTCGCCTCGATCGCAGGCGGGCATGGCAACCGACCCCAGCGCAGAGCCTGGCTTCAGCACCATCCACCCACCTTCAAAACCCAGGTGTCATCATCCAACAGCTTCAGCATGGTAGCCCGGTTGCCCAGGGCTTGTACAGCTTTTGGGTGGTCTATGATGGTGACCTCCGGGTGGGAGTCCAGGTATGCACATACCTCCTCCTCCCACTCTGCACCATGTGACCGTGGGATGCTGGCATGGAGGAACATTGACAGAGCGGAAACATTTGCAGATCCTGACCCGGACCATGACTCTCCAGCCATGCACCCCACCTGTCTCACCTGGGGACCTGATCTTGTGGAGCAGGACGTCAAAATGACCCTGAGCTGCCAGAGGAACCCCTTCCTCCAGAACTCGCAGTGTCACCCCTTCGTCAGCGGCGCGATGGAGCAATGCAGGAGTCAAGTGCTTGCATGCTTTCTTCTGTGGTAAGAGAATGCCGAGCACAGGAGTGCGTGGCTTGCACCCGGCATTGCCCTCAGCATCTGCCATGCGAGGTGCTTTCGTTGGAGGTGGGAAGCCTGTGAGGTGACAGTACACACGGCACAGCCCTTAGGGCTTCAGGCACGTAATTTATAACGATATTGACGGAAGATGGTGATCGTGCGATGGACCATGGCGGCCTGCGCCCACACAGATCGTGCCTGGTCACATTGACCCGACACTCATTCAAAGCACAGCTCAGCGCGCGTTGAGGGCAGGTCACTCCATTGCCCGCCAACTACTCCTGCGTTCGCACGGTATATACCGGTCCATCTGTTATACTAAGCACTTTTGGATCGTTCCCATTACTGTGCATGTCGGCGGGAAGCACTGGGGAAGACTTGGCCTGGGTCGCGCACGTCCTCACTGGAGGCGCCCAGGGCGAGCGTCGGGCCCCTGTGCGACAGTTCCGGGTGACGCCCAGGCCAGGCACCCCAACCAGACCACGAGGCGGAACCTCTAAATCTGCTGGTAGGGGGCCTTTGTCCCGTGTGGTGGCGACCAGCTCCACAGCAGTCCCGCAGCGCCCACGGCCAGAGGATGCCGAGCATGGCGAGAAGTGAGTGCTTGAGACTGGGCGTGAGTGGGAGTCTGGGGCACTGCTGGGCATTATGGCTGCTTTATCTCGCTATCCAGGGGGATACTTCCAGGTACCGTTCCTCGTTGCTTCATCTCCCATGTCAACCCCCACCTGACCCCTGACCTCAGGGGTCTGCGGTGCCGACTCTGCGATGCCTGGGTGCCCAGTGCCGGGGACAACTGGGCGGTGCACGTGGGGGGCATCCGGCACCGCCGGGCCGTGGCCAGCGTGAGGCTGACCGGGGCGCCCGGCTCCCACGTCACCTCCATCTTCGAGCGCCCGGAGGCCGTGGCCGGGCCTGCTGGGAGAACCGACCCCGCGCAACCTCCCGGCCATGCACAAGCCGCCGGCGCCCGGCGCACCCCCCTCCTGGACACCGGGACGCTCCTCCTGGACACCCAGGCCGCCGTGGCTCTGGGTTACGACGGCGTGCTGATCGAGCGGGCGCAGCGGGAGGCGGCGCGATCCGCCGGGGTGGACCCTGCGCAGGCGCGGGACCTCCAGAGGGAGCTGCTGGCGGCGCTGGCGGACGTGGCTTCCCTCGGCGACAGACGTGCGGATCGGATTGGGCTCGAGGGTTGGTGTCTGGCTCTGCATGAGATACATGATGGGGCTGGTGGCCGCTGCGGCGGCTCATTGCCTTGGACTCGTGGGCGCCCGATGGGCGGCCATGCATCCTTCTAGTCTGGGTCGCAGCAAGCATGGCTTGTCTGGCGACACACTTCCTTTGCTACCCCCTTTCCTGGTGGCATTTGGAAGGTGTCCTCTTCAGCTGCCTACCAACATGAATCGCCCACTCCCAACTTCCACCTCCACCCCCGCAGTCTACCATCTGGCCGCGTCCCCGCTGACGGAGCTGGCCCTGGGCGCAGCGCTGGCCGCCATGAAACGCACGCTGTGCAGCCAGGCCCACTGCCGCAGCCTGAGCCTGTCGCACCCGCTGCACCTCGCCGCGGCGGCCTCGCTGGCCCGCTCGCACGGCCTGCTGACGGCCTCCAGCCTGGTGCTGTCGGCCCCGCCCCTGGGTCACGGGCCGGGGCACCCCCTGCTCTGGCTGGCGGCCGCGCGGGTGGCGCTGCGCGCCCTGCGCTGCGCGCCCAGCGTCGGGACGCTGGTCCTGCGCCTCGGCGGCTGCGTCGCGGCGGGGCCCACCTCCGAGACGGCCTGCGGGCCGCTGCTGGGCGCGCTGCGCCGTGGGCTGGAGGAGCGCTGCATGCTGCGCACGCTGCGCCTGGATGCGGGGTGTGAGCTGCAGTACCTCTTCCTGCGGTCGGAGGTGCGCGCCTGGCCGGCCGCCGCCGCGGCGGGGGCGCGGCGCGTGCGGCTGGCGGTCCTCATGGGCTCGCACGCGAGGCTGGGCAGGCGGTCGCCCCTGCGCCTGCTGCCGCCGGCCCTGCTGCAGGCCGTGCTGTGCGCGCTGGGGCCGCCCGGCAGCTGCTTGGTGGAGGTCCGGCGCTGCCTGCTGGAGCCCGAGGTTGGCGCGCCATGAGGACGCCAGGCTGGGAACCCAATCACTAGACACCCTGTACTGGCTCTAGGTGCTTGAGCATGGGCATGCTCATACGATCTACGAATTGTTCAGCAAGTCATGTAAAACTCTGTACACTCAGCACTCAGCAGTACTGGATGATTGCTCCGCCGGAGGATTCAGGGGTGGAAGAAGGGCCCCCGCGCTGCGGCGCAAGTCCATAAGGAGCCTTGGGTAATGGTAGTCGATGCAGCAAGAGCACCAGCCATCGAGACCGCCGCTGCTCCTCTTCCACCACCGCCGCTGTATGCGGCCACGCGCTTGATACAGGAGCCCGCGCGTATGCAGTCACGAGCGAGCCTGTAGCGCCCTAGCTGCAGCCGGCGGCGGGGTCCCTGTGGCGGTATTCTCCCGCTCCTTCACCCGCACGGCCTCACCCCTCCCCGCCCCCCGGCCCCCGCCGCACGAGTCTCTTCCTCTCCCCCTGCCGCGCGAATCCTGCGCCCTCCCCCGCCCCCGACCACTTGCAGATGGGGCGAGCGAGGGCGCCTCGCGGTTGGCCTGCCGGGGTCCTGAGGCCACGGCGGCTCCAGCCCTGGGTCCGCCTGGAGCACCTCCTCCCCCCCCGCCCTTGGCGGAGGGGCTGGCATGGCTGCCAGCTGCTCGTCCCTGGCTTGCCGGCGAGGGGGCCGCCCTCCGCGCATGGCCGCCGCGCCCGCCGGCAGGCGGCTGGGCGCACGTCTCGGCCTGTCGCTCCCTGCAGCCGTGCCGGAGGCCCCGACCCCTGCACCCGGCCTCGGAGCCCACCTGCCGCACATCTCGGGGCTCTGCTACTGCAGCCGAGGCGGTGTCCCTCGCGGCCTGCCTGGACGCCTCCAGCTCCGCCAGGGTCACGGCCACGCGCGTCCCCACCAGGCCCCCCGCCCGGCGCTGGGCCTCCAGCGTCGCGCGCTGCGTGCGCTGCAGCCGACGCAGGGCCTGCAGTGTCGGACCGTCCAGGAGGGACGCCAGTGCCGCGGGCGGCTCGGCCGCCGCCGCGGCCGGCGCAGGGGCGCCGCGCGCCCGCGCCGCGAAGCCGGGGGGAAGCTGCGCCGGGGCCACCACGGCGCGGCAGCAGGGGCAGGGCATGGCGTAGGCGCCCGTCGCTGCATCCGCAGCGACGCCCTCCTTGGCCAGCTGGGCCGGGGCCGCAGCCTTCCACTGCTCCGCGATTTCCTCGGCGCGCCGGGCGAGCCGGTCCTGCTGCCAGGCCGCGTAGGATAGGAAGCACGTCCTGCACACGAGGGGCGATGCAGTACGGAGGGGTGGGGCTCGGCAGAAGGGGAGCGGCAGGCGTCCGCGGCGACACATGCGGGGGCGGCAGTGCACTTGAACAGCACGCGATTCAAGCTCCCTCTCCCTCCCGGCAATGGCCCCAAAGACAATGCGATTCTCAGACAGACGGACGACAGCGATCCTTTTTTGAACCCACGCCAGCCTGCCGGCCCCGCCTGCATGCCCGCCCATCATCACGGGGCCTTCCCCCCCCCTCCCTCCCACAACACACACACACACCTGTGGAAGCAGTGCAGGCAGGGGAGGAGGCAGGCCTGCGCTGCAGGGACGTCGTCCAGGGCTTCCAGGCAGAGCACGCACGTGCCCGAGGGCCTGTTCCACTCCGTGACCTGGTCCAGGGCAGAGGCCACAAGGGGGAGGAGGCCCGCCTCATCGCCACCGTCCTGAACCAGGCCCCGCAGCGCCTCCACCAGCTGCAGCTCCTGGGAGTCGCTGAAGCCTGCGGGGGGGAAGGAGTCCAAGAGGCAAGGTTGGGGAGCAGAGGTTGGGCGGTGGCGGGAAGCGAAGAGGGTGCCACGGCATCGCCTGGAAGCCCCTCAAGCTCTGCAACCCCAGCAGGCAGACCCAGGACCCTCGCACCTTTCACCCCCTCCAGGAGCACATTGACGCCAGCGGCGGGGTAGTCGGTAAGGTCGAGCACCAGGGTGCATGTCAGGAAGACGTCAGCGTCCGTGTAGGGCAGGATGCTCACGCGCACGCTGCGCTGCTGTGAGTCCCAGACCACGCCCTCGAAAGTGGCCGACAGCGCTTCGAGCTCCGTGGCCAGGCACGCCTCGGCCATGGCACAATGAGTCAACAGTCGGTCATTCTAAATTAGCTGCAGACTGTATGCTGCACTGTCTGCGAATGGGATTGTGGGCCCGATTAGTGGAGGTGCTTCGACTTGGGCCAGCACGAACTTTGAGCGCCCACTTGAGATGCTCAGATCTCACGGATTTCCCATCCCTCATCGACGGTGGCGACGACTGTACCAGGGCCCCACCCCAGCATAAACCTTCATTCTGATTCAGCAAAGGCCCGCAAAGTGCTGTGTCGTCGCGATGACAACTGTCCTGGCTCCGCTCCAGAACGGGGGTCTGGAGCAGCCGGGTCTGGATCCCCGTGTGCTCCAGTGCGGCTTCGCCCGCCTCCTGGGCAAGGACGTGGACTACATTGTGCGGAAGTATGAGATCGTGCTGGGCAGACGCAGCAAGGCCTCCACCCTGGACGTGATCCTGGGTGACTTCATGTCCGTGTCCCGGCAGCACGCCCGCATCCTGTACAGCTTCCCTTCAGGTGTGCCGCACATCGCACAATGGCCTGGCGTGTATGTTCAGCGGGCAGGCGCCTGTCTGACAAAGCAGCGCCTGGAGATGGGGCATGGCTGGTGTTGCACCTTGGTCTGACGCATCCCTGTGCCTCACACGCTGGTTCCCTCCCCTTCATACACTGCCTTGCGTGCCCCCCTCACAGCCCGTTGGGAGCTGCAGGTCCTGGGCAAGAACGGGGTGGCAGTTGACGGCGTCACCTACCTCCCAGGCGGGGACCCGGTGCCCTTGGCCTCCCGGGCGCTGCTCCAGATAGGGCAGGATGTGTCCTTCCACTTCCTGCTCCCCAGCAGCACTCGCCGCAGGCACGTCTCAGTGATCAGGGTGTCCGGTCCTGATCCCATTGAGGTCTGGTGCCCCCTGGCAAGGGGCAGTGTTGAGTCTCATGTGCCCTTGGTGGTCCTGACGCCCGACGGCGGTGGTCATCAGGGGACCCGGCACCGTCTGGATAATCGTGGGATCATGCGATGTCCTGGGTGCCGATTGCTCCGCTTGAAATCACTTAAACCCGCGTGCCCCACGCCTGAACGCAGGTCCCTGACACCCTCCGCCCCGCACGCCACTGCACCCGCTGCCCCGGCTGAGGAGGGACCTGGCAGCGCACCGGCGCCGCCCGCTCCGGCCGCCGCTGCGGCCGCCGCTCAGCCGGCACCCGCCTCCGACCAGTCGTCGACGCAGGCTCACACCCAGGACCTTGGTCCTGCTGGCGCGCCGCCGGCCGTCCCGCCAGCCTCGACTCCCATGGAGGAGGAGCGGCCGCACGTGCCGTCTGCCTCGCCTGCCGCTTGGTTTTCTGGGGAGCAAGGGCCGGCGCAGGGCACCGCCTCGCCCCGTGCGCAGGCCCCCCACCCCCAGCCGTCGCCTGCCGCCCGGGAGGCCGCGGAGTGGGGCCATGCCAGCGTGGCGGCGCAGCAGGCGCAGCAGGCGGCCCCGCAGCAGCCGGGGCCCCAGGCGCTGCTGGCCGCGCTTTCCGGCCACCCGGGCGTCCAGCAGGCCCTCGCCTCCAACCCCGGCATTTTGCAGGCCCTGCTGGGAAACCCGGCGCTCCTGCAAGCCCTGCTGGGCAACCCAGGCATTTTACAAGCTCTTCTCGGTAACCCGGGGCTCCTGCAAGCTCTTCTCGGCAACCCGGGGCTCCTGCAAGCTCTTCTCGGCAACCCGGGGCTCCTGCAAGCTCTTCTCGGCAACCCGGGGCTCCTGCAAGCTCTTCTCGGCAACCCGGGGCTCCTGCAAGCTCTTCTCAGCAACCCAGGACTGCTGCAGCAGGGAGGTGGCGCGACCCCTGGCGTACTGCAGGGCCTGCTGGCAATGGCAGGGCAGCAGGCCCAGCAGCTGAGCGCGCAGCAGGCCCAGCAGCTGAGCGCGCAGCAGGCCCAGCAGCGGGCGATGCAGCAGGCTCAGCAGCGGGCGATGCAGCAGAGGGCCGCCGTGCAGTCCCTCCAGGGGCAGGCGCTGGAGCAGGAACAGGCGGGGCTGACACCGGCGCAGCACCAGCAGCTGCTGCAGGCTTGGCAGGCGCAGCAGTATGGGAACCCGCACCAGTACGGGCGGTGAGATGCAGCTGAGACCCCCCCGCTGCCTTCCTTGCCCTGTCGTCGCTGTACAACACCGGGATCGAGGGGCAGGTTTGGCGAGGTGCCCCAGGCCAGGGTCATGCTGGGTCAAGGGCGAGGGAGTCATGGCGGTGTCTATAGAGGGGGGCGCGATTTGGGATGAACCGGAGTGGGGCGGGATGTGCCTGGGGCGTTGGACGGCACGGCTCCCCTCACTCCATGGGTGCATCCATGTCCATGTCCATGGCCGCCGTGCTTTCCTTGACCGCGTCCCACTCGATGGGAAACTTGGTCACGCGGGGCTTGTCGGCGAGGATGCTTCGCATCAGCCTGGGCAGGGTTTGAGGGGGGCCTGGGGTTTTAAGTATTGCATGGTGTGACTACTAGTGGCGGACAAGTGACGCTGCCGCTCAAGAAGAGAGTCGCAACTTGCATGGCATGCATACAATCCCATCTCCCTGCAGCAACCACCCAGCAGGAACTCAGCAGCAGAAGAGCCTCCCACCTGTCAAGCTGTGGAGTCTCGGGAGGCTCCTCCCGTAGCGTCTCCTCCTCGTACTCTGTGTTCACGTAGTACCCTACCCGAATAAACTCCTGCACATGTGCAGGGTGTGTGGACTGGCTGCGTGTGCATGCCATTCAGAACAACAAACTCAGTGGAGGAGGGCAGCCATTCACGTCCCAAAACCGGCATCTAAAAAAACATGTTGTCTGGCCCCTGTTGCTGCCAGCCCACCTGCGTCTTGTATGAGCAGGTGAGGAGGATGACTGTCACTCCGACAATGTCGCTGGGTGGTATCCTTGAAAAGTCTGGAGGGTCAGCCTGTGGAGATTGGGTGCAGCGAGAGGGCCATCCGTGGCGTCAAAGACCAACAGCGTCAAGCACTGCGTCTGTGGAGCGGCGCGCGCAGCAGCAACCTCAGTGTGGTAGCTTAGAGGCAAGAATGTAACTCGAAGCAAACAGATGGAAAAGAAGGCTACCATGCTTGAATGCTATAGTTTAAAACCAAATGCTCCTTCCACTCCTTTCCCACCTGGAACACAAATCGGTACTGGCCGGGCGCCACAGGGCCGACGAACACTGCATCTAGCACTTGATCATACTTCTCGGACTCGGCGGACCCAACGTAAGTGAGTCGCCATTCCAGATCTTCGAGGTGTCGGGGAGGTGGGACAGGGGTAATGTTACCAAGGCGAGAGCACAAGGGCACAGCAGCTATCCCCTCGCCGAGCAACTGCCCCGCGCACCATCTTGTAGATCATACAGGCACTCATACTGTATCTCGAACTGCAGAGGATTTGTGATCTTGGTGGGATTGTCCAAGACGTGAACGGAGGTCACCGAGATGGCCGTCATGACGTCCTCCGCTGTCCTCCGAGCGCCGAGGCGGATCTAGCAGCACGGTGAGACTCGAAACAGTATGATCTTGAAACCGTGACTCAGGTGGAATGCTGTTCACCGCCTATATTCGAAGCGCAACAGTCTGGAGGGAGGCGGAGTGTATCTTCAAACAGGGTGCGAACGGGAAATGAGGCAACGGATGCAGGCAGGTCGTCTTAATTGTCAAAGGGATGGACAGCTCGAATGTGGGGTATGCAGCGTCTGGCGGGACGGACAGTGCAGATCGCAGACAGACCCCCTTGAACAGGATTTTGGATCGTCTGGTTTGCGTGCTGTGGGTGGGAGGCCCCTCGAAACAAGGAAAGCCTGGCCACTCCGCAAGACCAGTCAAGGATGATGCTTGCAGCTTCGCAATGCGGCGCTACGCGAAATTGGAGCTGTGCCTTTGGAAGAATGGAAGAGTATATTGTATATTATGCTTACAATGGAATGAGACAAGCATCCAGCTGTTATGACACAGGGAATATTGAGAGGAAAAACTGCCGGTGACGAGCGGGGGCATGCACTGTTGAGGGCACAGAAGGCGAAGTCTCCTTGCAGTGACCCTGTCATCAGCACCCCAGAAGAACTCCAGTGCCTTGGAGTACAAAGGGTGCACTGCACTCTCCCAGCAAGATGCCTCACAAAAATCTCCGTTGTTTCTTGGGCAGTCCCTCAACCTTGCCTTGCGCAATGAGCTGCTGGTAGGCGGCATGGATGTGCATGGGCTGCAGCGGGCCCTCCTCGCCCTTTCCCGCTGCCAGCATTCGAGCTGTGAGGCGCCGGTGGAACGTGACAAGTGGTGAGGGGCCCCTTTGTGAGAGTCATGCTGAGTTGCTGTTCCCTATGACCCGACGCCTCGCGAGCAGCTCGGCCAAGAAGTCCTGGCCACTGCTAGCTCCATCCCAGTGAGATCTCACGGCATGCCCTCACCAGTTTCGACCAGCTGTCCAACAAAAGACTTTGCGACGCTGGCCAGCGCGATGAGAGACTTGTCCTGGGGCTTGGGATTAACGCCGGTCACGATGTGCATCACCTGATGCACACGCCACGACGCAGAGGGGGTTGGATGAGCAGCGCACTGAGAACAGGCACACTGCTATTCCCCCATTGAACAGTGAACTGTGTCTCCCGGAGTGACGAGCGCACCCTCTGCATGGGCTTCTTCAGGGATGAGCGGCGGAAGGCTTCGTACCGATCGAGCTCCACCCCATCCAGCATGCTCACAACATGTCTGGGACAGGGGAATTTGGGAGGGAAAACTGGTGGTGACCGTGCTCAGTTCAGGTCGAACCATGCCAGCCAGCCACACCACCGCATACAGTCCTCAAGCAGCCCTGACCCACGTGTTCAACTCAGCGCGCTGCTGCTTCGTCATCTGGGACAGGTCTATGGCTCCGATGGCAACCTCAGCGCCTCCCAGACCAGCGACAACTCCAGGTGGTGGTGCAGGGGCCACCCCTGGTGCCTCCTCTTCTCCCACGCCCTCAAAATCAGCCTCGAGCGCGGCTTCGAGAGCCGCCTCCACATCATCGCCGTCGGATAGTGGGACCTCAGGCGCTGAATCCTCTGCTATCTGCGCTGCCTGGGTCCCGGGCTGCGTCATGGACGTCGCACCCTGGCCGTGCCGCTCACAACCAGCTGCCGATAGATAGCAAAGAGTCACGGATGAATGGCTTCATAAATAAGTTGCCTGAATTTTCCCAATGTAACCGCAAATATTCTCGGTCCCTTGATCTCACTCGACATGCAAGTGCGGAGTTCCCGACGATCTCGCGCGCGCGGACAACAGGCTTATCAACTCCTTTCTGTTCATGCGACAACAGAAGGAATTCTTCCGTTCAGAAACTGAGCCAGTCAATGGACAGCAACAAAATTGGTCTGACAACTCCTTGAAATCATATGAACAAGCTGATATCACTCCCCACCAAACCACTCGCTGGTCTCGGGCTCCTCCACCGCCCCAGCATGACGGCTTTCTAGCAGCTCATTCCGGGGTGGTGCTGCAGCCACCGCAGGTCTTTGCCGCTCCTGCACGATCAATGAGGCGGATGGAAGGTCAGCAGGGATTGGAGGCTGCTAGGCTCGTTACAATGTAGGACAGCTAGAGGCCTCAAGTGTCAGGTGCTGAGTGTTGCAGGCTCGCGATGCAAGGTTGACTGAAGCAATAAATTTGCAGAACACCCACACCAGGATAGACCCCATCGCAGCAGCAGCAAGTCCCACCTCTGGCACTGGTGGGGCCTCGGGCATGCCCAGCATGTCTCGGACCGCCGCCTCGTCGAGCGGCTCCCGCTCCCTCTCCCACTGCACGATAGTGCATGTGGAAGCGCGGTGTTGCAAGGGCTGGACATCAGGACGATTGCAGAAGCCTCACCCACACACATGGGCGCAGGCAGCACCCTCATTCTGCAAAGCTAAGCTCACTCTTACCTGGGCGATGGCCTCCATCTCCTCAGCCGGAGCCGGCTTGGGAAATTCAAAGCCGTCCACACGCTCGTTGTGCACAAATCCCCTGCGAATCGTGGCAACCGGCGAGACAGTGTCCCAGAGATGGGAAACATCATACCCAGGAGCGCAGCAGAGAGGCGCCCAGGTCATTGTTGTTCCTGCCCCCTTAAGGCCCACTCCCATCACCAATGCACCCCAATCCACAGTCTTGGGAGCCATTGCCGCCCACCCAGGGGCCCAGCCTGCTGGCTGCAATGCCGTGCAGGGGCGCCCTGTCCGGCTCTTCTCCAATACTTCCCTGCCCCGACGCTGAACAACCCCCCCAAACCAGCACATACCCCCCTCGATTATGTAAGCCTACGTGATCTTGGTGGTGCGTGTGATGGCCGTCACCGCCTCCTCGTCCAGGTCCAGGCGCACCAGGATTTGCAGGCCCTCCGCCCAGGCCAGCGTGCGCGTGCCGCGCTTTCCCGTGCGCGGGTTCCAGGCGCGCACCGTCTTACGCGGCACCCAGAACTCCACCAGGCGCAGGCCATCCTCGTCTACGGCCATGCCGGGGGTGGGCGGCAGCGCCCGCAGTCGCATGCCCAGGTAGTCGCACAGCTGCTTCACCTTGTTGGGGCGGACGTGCAGCATCCACCAGGCCTGGCCCAGTCCGCGGCCATGGTATGCCAGCTGGGGCCACCACTTGCTGGCAAGCAGGAATGTTTGGGGCAGGGGAGGGGGAGGGGGAGCGGAGCAGTGGGAGGGGTGGAGTGAAGGGCGGCGCATTGAGGAGCGCCCGGAGCCAGAGGCATCCACACCGAACCCTACAGCACCCCATCGCAGTCCCCTCCCTCACTTGCGCTCCCGGTCGTGGCGGAAGAGCATGCTGCGCCTGTCCTCCGCGCTGTCCTGGGTCTCCTGGGGGATGGAGCCGGCGGAGGGGCGGAGGGAGCGCCGCTCCTTGGCGTCGGCCAGGGAGGCTGGGGACGCGACGGTCCCGTTCTCGAGTGAGAGGGGGTTGGACGGCTCTGCGGGGGGCTGCTCCCAGTCCTCCTCCGGTGCTGTCGCCCTGTCAGGCACTGTGAGGGGCCGGAGGGGAGTCGTGCTGGGCCGCGCTCCACGCCGGGGCCTGGCATCGCCTCGCAAGGCGCTCCAGGTTTTGGCACGGCGCGGCAGCACAGACACGGCTATGCTCGGGCTGCACCCCCCGGCATACCTGGTTGTCGGAGGAGCCTGGCCAGTCTCCGACTTCCCGGTCTCGCAGCCCTGTGCTCGCTCCGGGTGACCTGCGTCGCCCACACGGCCGGGCATGGGCGAGGTTGGCTGGTCGTGAACCACATGCTCGGGGGTGTTACCTCAGTCCGGGCAGGGCCTCATGCACCCTTGCGCAAAGCATGCAATGTATCGTTGGATTTAATCATGCAACAAAGGGCTCGATGGACGGGGTTGCCGTGCCCCGGCATGCGGCTATGCATGGCATTGCAGTGGGACCGTCATCGCGCCGAATGGATCGCCGCACACTCAGCAGCAGGTATTTCCCCCCACTCTCCCAACAGTGCTGTGCGCTTGACATGCCGCGAGGGATCTTATTTCAGGGGGGATGGCGTGCCTGGGACCGGCTGAGGGGTCCCAGGTGCTTGAGCAGCAGAGGGAGGGTCAAGGCGCAGG